>NW_010115211.1:0-37978 GCF_000699245.1 Pterocles gutturalis | reverse complement strand
GCGGCCCCGCCCCGCCTGAGCCTGTCTCTACCCGGGGCCGCGCCAACCTGTTGTTCTGTGCCCCCTCTTAAATATGTTATTTGCAGAGGTGCCGATTGGCTCAGCCCTGGCCTAGGGTGGGTCCATCATGAGCTGGGACACTGCAGTTTCTTATAGAGGCTACGTGATGATGGTACCCTTCCCCCACTTCCCCCATTACCAAACGCTTGGGGCCAGAAGGGGGGAAGGGGGCAAATTGTCACTTAAAAAAGGGAGCCACCACTGTAACCCCTCTCTTGCCGCCAGCAGCAGACTGAAGCTAGCGGAACTCTTAGCAGTTGCTTAAGGAGCCATTACGCCCCTCCCTGCTATCAGACAAAACCCCCCTCACAAAACCATAACACAAGGAATCGTGGGAAGTAGAACCAGGACAACAAGGACAAAGCTTAGAACCATATTCTCAATTAAATACCTTAGCATATGTAAACCATATGTAGTAAGTATGTGTAATTTTAAGGTTAGTCATCAGTGTCGGGGCTTGTAATGAGTCCCTTGGCATTTATAGAGGGACCTGGCCTGTCCAGCTCATGGTTGGAGGCAAATGAAACATTATAAACCAAGGCAATTCACCTTAGCATACTTAGTGCTTCACTTTACACAGGAAATGTAAGGCTCCTCTAAAGAGCATGGTCTTTGTACTATGCAGCATTAGTAAACTTACAAAACTCTGCCCATGTGCTTTAAAAAGGAATTTGCACCAGACTTTTATGAAAAAATATTTTCAGCTCTAAGCAAGCAAGATAGCAGAAAAGCTATGGGATAAAGATTTGAAACAGTGCACAAAGCAGCAAAAGCTATAAAATCCTAGTTAATATACATGAGAAAATAATTAGTATGCATTGAAGCCCTGGGAAGAAAGCAGACGCACAAGCATTTTTACTGTAGATAAATGCCATGTGGCTGCTGCTGAATGTAAAATAAAGAAGACAACTTTTTTTCTTCTTACTCTTCGTCATGCTTGATGATCTTGCAGCAGTTTAGGATGGTAATTAAGCAGCGAACTCATGGAAATTAATGTTTTACCTAGTCTATTTAATCTCATTTCCAGGATGTGACTGTATGGGTTAGAATCAAGTATCCCTGTTGTATCCCTGTTGTCTGAAGGATACTGTTGCTGTATGCTGACAAAAGATGCAGACTTGATGATTCTCCACATTTAGGATACGAGAAAATTGTGGGAAGGGTGTGGAGAGGCTTTCTATTTAAGACCAGTAACTAGCTCTGGCAGTCATCACCTTCATTATAAAGACCAATAATAATAACTTCACTTAATTTCTCTGCTGTCCTTGTTTTCACTCTTCCACTGCACACATTGTTCACTAGGACTCTTCTGAGGATGGTTTAAGATCTCAGAGTCTTCTAGCCTTCTGAAAGAAAGGTGGATAGATCGCTCTAGTGCCATAAAAACCTATGGAGAAGACAATTTCCTTTCCTATTCTGAGAAAATTAATGGGCAGACTACACCAGGAATAGATATTCTGAGCAACTGTTGACATCTTGGTATTTGAGCTGACTATAGATATTCACAATATCTGGAGGCAAATATAATCTTTCCCACTCTCTTCACTGTAACTATTGGATCTATAACTAAGAAGTGGTTAAGCCATTGTAGCTTTCTTCTCCGGCATTTATGGTATAGAACATCCCAAGCAGAAGCAGGATTTGGCTTGTTTCAAGATTTGAAGTGGAAGAAATTCATTGTGTGCTGTATTTAAACGTAAGTGTAGATCCAAAGATGCAGCCTATGACATGATGAAATACTCAAAAACTATTTAAGGATGACTTTTCTGAGTCTCAACATAAAAAAGGATTAAAGATTTGGTCTGTTCTTTGTCATCGTTGAAGAGATACTAAAGAGAAAGCAAATTTAGAGCCAGACTGTAGCCTACACTGACAATTACGGTGATCATTTTTATATAATTTGCAAGTGCGGATGTTTGAACCCCAAATTAAGTCTTGAAGCAAGGGGTTTTCAACAACTCCCTTCTTGTCTGATGAGGCTGTCCAGCATCTAGCACATCAAGAGCTCAGCTTTCCCCCTGTGTGACTGATGGCAGTGTGCTGGAAGAATGGTACAAGCAGCAGAGGCAGAGAGCTTCTGTGTGGAGAAAAGTAAGTGGTAAAATGCAGTTCTCTGACAGGCTGTATAAATTTGACCATATTTCTGTTTTTTTTAGCAGCTCTGGCAAGGGGAGCAGCATCAGAATCTGATTAGAGGATATTGCCCAGTCTTCCTGTGAAAAGCTTTGCCAGTGCCACCCACAGTTCCACTGAAAACCAGCTCTGAAACACAATCATTCATCTTGCCAAAACCATCCTTTTCTCCGCAGTAGTCCAAACCTTCCTTCTCTCTCTTCTTGTCATTAAACGAACACTACAAGCCCTTTCAGCACTTTCTATTGCTTCCAGAAGCGCAGTTCTACTACTGAGCTATACAGCGGAATAAGTACAAGTAGCCACATGTTCATCAACCATCTTAATTTACACTCCCTCCAAAAATAGCACATTTCTAAAACCTCATCAGTTTCTAAAACAAATTACACATCACTTCTGACTTGTATCAAAATTGAAGCAAAGCTCTGCAGGACTCATGAATTCTCATCAAAGACTAAATAGCATAGTGAGAGATTTCTAATGCCTGTTTAAAGGGTTTTTTTTAAAAAATATGCCTATAGACACCTTTAACTAGCATATTTCATCATGAGTAACTAGAGGCAAACTGCAGTTGTCAAAATAAGAGAGCAAAGAACATCTTTGTCATGTATTAATGTTTTGTGATAAATTTGTCACTAGCACACAGTATATTATATCTATCTTATCTTTCTGATATTTCAGGCCAAATTGTGCCATACAGGAGCTGAGCTCTGCTGTCATTCTTTGTGCACCATCAAGTATATAGGAGAAATCTGTCCTGCTGCTCTGGGGTACAAAGAATTTTCCAGTATCTTGAAATAAAGTGAAAAAAAAAGGGGAAAGGGGAAAAGAGCTATCTCATGGTCTTTGTGCATGTACCGCAAAGAAGAATCTGCAATTTTGATTCAAGTTACTGCCTGTCAGAATCAGATGCAACTGGAAGTGAAGTTCAGTAGTTCTTCCACGTTACCTCTTCATTTGCTCTTTGAAAAAAAAACCAAAACAAAACAAAAAAACCAACAAACCTACCTTAAAATATCAACGGAACAAAAAGAGATAGAGCATACATATTTAAAGTCACTGTCTCTGCAAAGTTAGTGTCCATTCCCCAGTGTCTGTACTTTGACATGGGAGGTCTCTATTTTCCTTCAGTTTTAGAGTTACCTTTAGACTCTTCAAACACTGATGGAGGAGGCTGAGAACAAGAAATTTCTGCCTGTTGGAGATGTTTCAACCAGACTCAGTCATAGGGACAAAGGATACCCCTTCTGATGTCCCTCATCTCTTTCCCAGCATCCAGCGCTTGGTCTCCCCAAAACCATGTTTTTCTCTTCAACCATACTGCTGAGTGCTGTTACTCCAGGGACAACCCATTGGGCACAATTCAGATTATCATTTAAGGTTACAGTAATTTTAGGGTTACACCCATATCTGTAAAGTGTCATTCTAAGACGGTGGACAAAATTGCCAGCTATCATCTAACCATTTCTGCCAAATTTAACTTTTTTAAGTCTATATTCTACAGGCAGCCCTAAAAGTCAAGGTGGGAGGACACATGCACCCATGTGCCTCTATGGACATGCACCGACTGGATGTAACCTCTTGTTGTGTGGTGGGTTTGTCTGGTAGCAGGGAGGGGCCACAGTGATGGCTCCTGTAAGTAGCTGCTAAAGGTTTCCCTGGACTCCAGCTCTGCTGGCAGCAAGGGAGGGGCTGCAGTGGTGGCTCCTGTAAGTGACTGCTGAGGGCTCACCCCCACCCCCGGCTCCAAGGTTTCAGTAGCTGGGGGGGGGAGTGGGCGGGAGTGGGGGAAGGAGTACCACCGATCTAGCCCCCTGTGAGAAACTGCTGGAAGTTTCCCCAGCTTCAGGCTGGGCTCACCCCAGGCCAGGGTTGAACCAATCGGCGCCTCTGCCAATAACATATTGAAGAGGGGGCACAGAAGATGAGGGCCCCAGGCAGGGCCAGGCTTGGATGGACCGGTCTGGCTGTCCAGCCACCTGCTCGGTTTCTGCGAACTGACCTGCCATAGCCCAAGCCTCCGCCATGGCTCACCCGAGAGTCTGTTTTCTTGGGAGCTGATGAAAGATCTGTGGTGGAGAGGGAAGCGGGATTTTGAGAGGAACTACACGACACTCTGGTCAGAGAAGAGGACAATCAAGAAGGAGGTTGTCCCCTCAGAATTCCCCCTGCAGCATGGTGAAGGTTCATGGTGACCCACGGTTTGTCCCTTGGTGCAGCCCCTGAGAAGATGCAGTTGTGGAGGACCCCACGTAGGAATTATGGAGACGCCCACACCGGAGGTGGGCAGTCGTCGGGTGACTGTGGCCCTGTGGAAAGGACTCACGCCAGAGCAGTTTTTGAGAAGGACTCTCCTGTGAGAAGGGGCCCAATTCTGGAGCCGGGAAAGACTGAGGAGCCCTCCCCTGAGGAGGAAGGAGCGGCAGACTGACTGCAACCCCCGTTCCCTGCCCCCCTGCGCCACCAGGGAGGGGGGGAAGAAGGTACAAAACAAAGCCTTTGTGCTTTGGGAAGAAGGGAGGGGTGGGGCAGAAGTGCCTTTCTAAGACGTAGTTTCTCTGTATCCTGCTTCTTGTTGTAAATAGTTAATAAATTTAATTGGTTTTTCTTGTTCTTCCCAAGTCCTGTCGGTTTCTTGCCCGTGACCCTAAGTGGTGAGTGAAACCCTCCCTGTCCCTGCCTCAGCCCACCAGGTGTTTAACAAAAACTGTCCGTGTGGCCTTTCTAAACCATGACACCTCTCCTATATGAGATGATCTGTTAAATTAGAGATTGGAGTTTTCTTCTATGTGATTGAGTTCATAGAAGAAAAGGCTAGGAAACAGCTACAGTTCATGTGGGCCAGCCAGAAAATATTATTCTCTTTGGTCCAGGATTGTGTAACCAATTTACATTGATTGTACAACCTATACTTCACAGATGTAAGCTGCTCTAAAAACCCTGCAGACAAAAGAAATCTTTCCATTGACTTCAGTGGCTTTGAATCCAGTTCATACTCTACAGTACAAACTGTATTTTCCCCTCAGATCAATAAAATGCAAAACAAAAATATTCACTATGTCGTGTAATCTGTCCTGCTCCAGCTCTGTAGCAGACAAATGAGATGCCCTTTATCGAAGCTCACAATGAATAAATGAGACTTTCTGCAAGTTTTATATGTTCATCAATGTTCATTACTTCTCAATTGATTTTCTAAGGTCTGAAATATTCTTCTACCTACACTTAATATATGCCCTTACTTTAGTTTCTTGACTGCAATTGGAAGTCTCCTGGCTCTTATTCTAGGCTGAAAGTTCCCTATTTTTTTATGACTATAAGCTGAAATAGTGCTAATTGCATCCTTCACTAAAGTAGGGTGGATACCTTATAACTCATCAAGAACTTATAGGCCAATCAATGAATTTACTGAATTAAATATTCCTAGCAATGAAAAATTTCAAATTAATATTACAGAATATTCACAGAAAACAAAAAATTAATCCAACCTCAGGGCTACATTTTAGAAATCCCTTTCTATGAATTATGTGCATTGAATCAGTGAATGAAGATGGCAGCACTATGAGTCAAACAGATAATTTAAATTATCTTGAAATTTCAAACCCAGACATTCAGGATGGCTCTCTGACTTGCACTTTTCAGACTAACATTTAGCCGCAATAATTTTAATTAATTTTTTTGAAAGATAAGCTAGTTTCCACATTTTCATCCATTGTACAGTTTGTAGAGGCCACTGATACAATAGGATATCAGCAAGGAAAACGACAGGTTTCCATGTGAAGTATGTGAACCTTTCAGGAGAGTATGTGGTGGCCTGCAGACAGTCAAGACAGTCACAAGTCTTCAAACACACGGCTCACACAGCCATTCCTGCCACAGGTTGAAATATCTGCAGGCATCTTACAATCTCCCATTGCTGCTGCCTGCCAAGGCTTGTGTTTCAGCCAGTTGCCTTCCCCGGGGTGCAGAGAGTTTGCCTGACGGAACTACCCGCAAAACACTGGGCTCCTCACCCAGCTGAATGCTGCGGCTCCTGGTCCTCCTTTTGTTTAGCTGTGACAAAGCTCAAATCTTTAAGACCTTTGGGAAGTGGTTGCACCCTGACTCCAGGCCTCTCCTTATCCTAAACAGGAGCCCTGCTGAAATCTAATGACTCTGGGTTTCATCCTCCCTGGGACTAGCTGTCACAACCTCGCAAGTGCACAGCAGCACGGATGCAAAAATCTGGGCACATGAGAAGGTGACTGAACACGTGGCCACTGCTTGATGGGAACTGACCCTTCGACAGTAAATGAAGATTTAAACTGATCATGAGATTACAAGCAAGAAAGACATTACAAGGCTAAGCCAAAGCCACTGGGAGCAATGCAGAGGCTGGAGGTACAATTCAGAGTTTAAGCAATTCCTGCAGAAATTTTTCGGGGAGCCTTCAAGGCCTGTTAAGAGGTCAGACTATATCAGAATAGCTGATTCTTGCTTCAGACTTTCTGGGTTTTGCTTTAACATTTTCCAGGGATTCTGATTCACCTAGTCTGGAAAGCAAGTATTGTTTAGGACTAGCAACAGCAGCAATGAAGCGAGTATCTGTTCTAAGTGAAGAGACTGAGGGTGTGATAATATGATGCATTGGCTGCAGCAATGCAGCTGGTGCCAGTTCTCCTCTGCCCACTTTCTGGTCCTCACCCCAGCTGGTCTGCTGCTGAAATGGGCTGGGCTGAGAATAGTCATTTTCCAACTGCTTCATTGAATAATGAATCACTTCAATGACTCAAATTTATCGTGCAGTCCTGGAAAAACAGAGTATTAAAACAACTGAAGTTGTGGACACGGGAATGACGCACATGAACAAGAGGCAAAAGGTAAAGGGAGAACTATATGTCATTACACCCTTGGAAACAAAATCTGCCTTAAGAAATCAAGGAAGCCCAGAGGCACATTTTGTTTCTTTTCTATTTTAGCCTGAAAGGAATATGTCTCCCCAAATGGTAACTAATTAATACCAAGTAAATGTCAATAAAAGTAGCTAAGATGCTTGTTGGAGCAGTCAATCCACATACAAGTCATCCTTTTCTCTTCCTCCAGCACCGCTCTACTTAGAGAGCAGATCTTACTGCATTCTTCATTACAAAGTTTTTACTCTAAACTCCACAGCATAGAGGGACTGGAAATTTTAAGGGGCTCGCCTTTGCTGTTGGCTCGATGCTAGCACACTGGACTCCTAGTCTCAGTTGGAATTCCTAGCTATAATGAATATACGAGCAACTATATTCACTTCAGTAATAATAGTACCCTTATTCTGATTGACCTCAATCCAAGAATACAAGTCCCAAAGATACCAGCGGAAAATTTAAACACTTTTTTTTTAAACAGTGCTGTTTTGTCCTGAAAATAGGCTCACACAGATACTAAAAATACATTCAGCATAAGGCTGTGGCATAATGGTCAACAGTTTCTAGCCTTGCTTTGTAAATAATTTTAGCTATGCTGATGACTCCTAAAAGTGAAACCAAATTAATTTTAAATTAACTTAATTTTTGCTTGGAAAGATTTTTCAATATAAGGTTTGGGGTTTGTTTTTTTTTTGTTTTTTTTTTTCAAGCACTGCTGTTTCAGGTTTTGCTGGCGAATAGTGCTGAACTCATTCAGTCTGTTTGCCAGAGTTAAGGTCACTGCAGCTTTAGTTTTACAAAGAACACCATTTTTCTGTTTCTCTGTTAATCTTGGCCTGAAAAGACCACACATTACCCTTCCCAATTGAACAGTTTAGCCTTTGTTCCTTTGTTTGGGTTATACTATTAATCTGCTAGGTCAATAGCAAAAATGTGTGAACTGCTAGTGTGCCAGATGATTGACAGGCAATTAGCAGCTTCCAGAGAGCCATGCTTTGAATTCCACAGATATGTGACTGCTTTGGGAGGCAGAGGCTGCTGATCTGACTTTTTTGTAAACTTTTTCTGCAATACTAAAAATGGGATCTCTAAAAGAACTAGTGTAACTGTTCTCAGGAGCTTCAACTGCAGGAGGCTCACAGAATTGAATCAGAGGTGTGAAGAGCTTTACTGTAAGCAAATAATTAACCTGTATCTATTCAGACCTCTCAGAAAATAAGGTTGCAAAGCAGCTCTAGCTTTAAACTTTACCTGATGAGCAAGAAAAATTCCTCATTAAAATAAAAATTTGAGATAACATTCTCCAATTGCCAGTTTTTGTGGGAAAGATGTGTAGCCCACGAATAATGAAACTTCCATGCTTGCTAGTTTTTTGTGAGGTTCTAATTTTTTTCTCCCTGTTCTTAACCTCTTACTAAGATGGCCACCTACTTTTTCTGCTAAGCTGTGCTAAAAATTGCTAGTATAAACAGCATCCTAGAATGGTGTCGCTATACTCTCCGTTGAAATATATTCTGATTTAAATTTATACATTGAAAGCATGTCTGTGTATCTGACGGTATTCCATTTCTCTGTATATAGAACAGGTCTAGGATATGAAAATTGCATATCCTTCCCCATCAATATGATAATATATTTTATTTTCTGAGAAGATTTTGCCTGTGCAAAAAGCTTAATTGTCTCCAGTGTGTGAGTGTAGGTCACTTATTACAGACACACATGTGCACCAGAGCACTGCCCACTTAGTGACAATGTTCTATAAATAGGCTGGGACCTAGTCAGCCACCACCAGGATAGGCTGGTTACACCTTTACTTATTCACATTTTATGCACACAAATCTTTACTGACTCAAGCAGGGAAAAATCACGTACTCCTTAGTCCACAGTTGCTTTGACAGTGTGAGAGCAGCTGGACAAAGCCCTTCAGTAGCCCTTCAGTAGCAGTGGGGCTGGACTGCACACCCCACTGACGTGGAGAGTTGTTGCCCACAGACATGCAAAAGTCTGAGTACAACTGCAGGGAGAGAGGGAGAATTTGAAATGGCTCCCTCCCAGCCCCCCTTCCCACATCTGCTGCAAAGGCTTCTTTTGTGTAGACAGAACAGTCAAAATCTTGGGGGTTTACCTTTTGTCCACCAGACTCAAGAATCACAAGCTGCAAATAGCATCCAAAGCACTTTGCCAGGATGAAGGCATGAGCTGAGTGGAGTTTGGATTTGCACCTTCAGTTCCCAAGAGAACTGTGATTTTAAAACCTGAGGCCTAAACAACCACGTTGTCACATTCTTACAGCTTTCAAAACAGCCATAAAAAGAAGTGTGTTAGAATTACAAGATGTTTGGTAGGGACTATAATGGCATTGCACTTTAGTCAGGTAAGGTTGTTTTCAAACAAATGGAGTGCAATCTGTTCACATGCTTCTCAGCTTCTCTTTGCCTGTTCCTTTTGCAAGCTGCATGATCTTTTACGAGAAAATGTCCATGTGTTAAAAAATTCAGAATAATTCAGTAGTTTCTCTTTTAATCCAACAGCTGCACAGCTTTTCAAATGTTCTGCAGTGAAAATAATTTTCTCCAGCTAGGGCTTCTTATTTCATTACATTAATCCCTTTTGGCTTCACCTCAAGTGAATTTTATTGATGCAATAATGTAAGTTGCTTCCAATTAGGCCTTGGAAATTAGGTATTCTAAATATTTTAATTAGAAATTCTTGGTTTCAGTTTAACAAGTACTTTGGTATACAGCTTTACAGCAGGCATACTTACTTCAAAAGATGATAACCAGGACAAATCCTGAAATAAATGTTTCTTTTCTTGTAGCATCAAGGGAAGAAATAGGAACAGATAGAAGCAAAGTCTGTGTGTGCAGGAAAGAGGGGCCATATTTCTCAGTTCCTATTAAACTTTTTCTTAGACATGTTCATTACAGAGTGATCCGTTGATAGAGCTGAAATTAGTCCCCTCCAGTCCTGTCGTTCCACAATAAGTATAATGTTCAGCCCTGCTTTCCTATTCCCTTAACTTCCAAGTGGCTCAAATGTTTTAGCTCTCTTTTTTCCTGTTGATGAGAAAAACAGATAAGCAGTTGAAAAAGAGAAACTAAAAGCTAAAACAGATGTCGCAGCTAAGAAATTATTTTTAAATTTGAAGCTTCATAACCTGAATACATTTAAGTATTTTAAATAATTCTAGCATTATAAAATTCTCAGAGAAAAAAAAAATGACTTGTTCTCAAGGAAAAGAATTTAAGATGATGGCTTTGATTCAGCCTCCTGTGATAGCTCTTAGAACAGCAACCTGGAGACAAAGGTAACTCTTTAGGCCCACAGCAGCTCTGAGTCACTCAGGAAATATTTCTCTTATTTAGGAAGGCATTTATGAATCCATTCATCATTGTTATATTCCAAGGCTTGTCTGCTACTGCAGGAATTCTTTTGTATCCTGCTGTACCACTGAGAGTTTTCTCAGTTACAGCTAGTTTCATATTCACCAAGAGACACAGCTGTCTGCACCTAACTGTGGCAGAACTGAGGACCATCCCAAATCCCACCATGTCCTGCCCAGCTTAAGTTTCATTGCACAGTGGACCGTATCCACCTTCAGGACGGGGTTTTAGTTATGGTGCACAGTACGGTACACAGAGATGCTCAGAAGGTATGTAGTGACCAAAGGCACATACAAGGGTAAAAGCATTGCAGGAAGCTGACATTTGGTGGGAATGTATCCCAGGTCTTGAGCTGACAAAAGCCTCTAAAACTGCTTTGCAGTCCAGCACCTCTCAGGGAGCTGAAACTAACTCTATAGATTTTTTGGGAGTCTTGTAGTGTTTGTCACCCTTGAAGCTTGGCTCTGTTTCTTCTGCAGGCAGGAAGATCACTTACTTCTCTCAGGTGTCTCTCACCTTGACGTGGGACAACAGGCTCCATGTTTACTGCTCTCTCGTGCTCTTGGTCTCTCTTTGTTCATTTCACCCTGAACTCCAAAATCTTATCCATGTCAAGCTTGCCTGGTCGATGTAAGGGAAGGGCAGCCTCTTTTCAGAAGAGGATTAAATCCCATCCAGAGCATAAAAGGTAAACAGACAACTCGTCTCTCTGCTGCTCTGTTGTACAACCTCTTCAGTGTGACATAACATACAAGGTACACTATAGTAACCATGACCAGATACACTGAACAGTTCTATTGCTTGTCCCAATACTCATACTTCGGGTGTTTTAGCCATATCACTCTTCAGCATCTTTGACAGAAGGGTGCCAAATTATTGCCTTCCCTCTCATAGGTGAGGGGAAGGAGGCTACAAGGCAGACGACCTGCAGCGCAGTCAGGAACCAAACCCAATTCAGGTACTGTTCCTGAAACACAGAAGTCACCATTCACCTGTCCTAGGATGTGCTGCTTCCACAAAGATGAACTCATCATCAGCGATAACATGCCCCTGGCTCCTGTCCACCATGAACATCTGCTGTCTAGCTGTGTGCATTTAGATATTCTCTTGTAGTAGCAGGCCTAACTTATTCATTCATTTATGTATCAATTTTTATAGTTCAACAGTAAGATATCATGGGTCTAAAAAAGCAAAAGAAAATGGATCAAGAAAGGAAGGCAGGAGAAGTAGAATAAGCAATAGCAGATAGCAGATACTGCTGAATACACCTTTCGAGATTTTGCTATTACAATTAAAAACTTAGTTGAACACCTGTATTTCACTCACTAGCAATTCATACATTCCTCATAGAAATTATGAGTTTCTATATACCAACCAAACCAATTGCTCTAAGAGTAAGCAGTGGGCTACTGGATTGCAGACCCATTTGGTTTATTGTGGGGAACTATGTACAAACCATTCTCTTAATGAGACACTGAACTACTCTTTTCCACCTGGTTACCTGCATCCAGTGTTTCTCCTCACAAATCAAAAAACTTCGTGTCAAGTATTAACTGAACAAAAGAAAAATCACAAAACTCAGCCTTCCTGGAGGTTGCAATGCTTGTCACCTCAATTTCTAGACAAACACTTGGCTTTTTTGGATACCTGGAAGATTTAAAGTCCTCTTTGAAGCTACTGCCTGTAGGAAAAGCCCAAGAGTACTGCTTTCCATGAAGACAGTGCCAGGAAGTCACAGACACAGCAGAAAAATCTTCTGTATTTCCAAAACCCCACTGCACCTATACATTTAACACAAAAATATTGACTTGGGAAGTACTCCTTCGAGGTACAGAAACAAGCAAGCATTACCACTTCCAATCCACAGACAAACCACCAAAATATCAATTTAAAATAAGATTTTTGTAAAGACCCAAAGAGTTTTGTTTTCGCTACATTTGCCCGAGTTTGTACACTGGAGTCTTCAGTGTCATTTGCAGACCTCAAACCATTTGTTTCCACCAAGTGCTCCCTGTCTTGGTCATGTTCAAATTGTATTTTCGCAGGAACAAACTTAGGCTCGTACACCACATTCCACACATTTTCTCTTGTTCACGACATCCAGCCACACTTCATCTGGTTCAGCGGCAGTGCAGGCCTGCTTGTACGGTGGATACCAAACATGTTGTGAGAGACCACACAAAACCATCAAGTCTGCTGGATGTCTTTGGTACACTGAGGTCATACAGCTCATGTCAGGCTAGTGCTCCTATTGTTCAACATGTTTGGATAGACAAGGCCTGAATGCCACACCCTCACCCTACAATTACTTCCTTCCCCTGGTAAGCCAGTGAGATCCTCTGACCTTGTGCCAACATGTAGGCACACAGATGACCTAAAACTTGGGCAATATGCCCCCTAAAGCCACACCCACTACAACCAGAATTTTAATACAGATTTCAAGAAATACGGCTTTCATCACCTCTGCCTTGCTTCCTCCCTCCTGTGGCTGTGGATTCGTAGTTCCCATATGAACTTCCTCCCTCATTGTACTTCCCGTTCAAAAGAAAACAAGTCTTCAGACAACCCCCATCCTTCCTCCCCCTCCCTGCTGCCCATCATACTCACTGCCTGCTCTGAATTCCTTTTCCATTACTTGATTTCCACTCTGTGCACCCCACCCTCATGCTTGTACTCACTCATTGCAATAGTCCTCTGGAGCCAAGGCTTCTCCCCTCAATTCTCCTTCGTGCTTTTTGCTGGCAGCCTCTTCTTTACGGTGCTACCTGCTCACGTGAGAGGTACCCAGTGATGCAGATGACAGCAGCACATTACCAAACAGTAGAAACAACACAGTACTGTGTCTTTAGTATTTAAACATGCTTTTCCAATTTTGCAACACCATGTTTCAGGTTCAAAAACAGTATCTGGGATTTTTTTCAGGGTAAAAAGTAACCCGGCTTTCAGAATCAAAATGGAAAAAAAAGTACTAGTTACAAGGTGCTCAATACAGATTCCTGTTGCAACACATTGCCTTGTTATTCACCACATTAAAAACAATTTGTTTTTCTGATGTTACAATAATTGCATTTTTATAAAGGCAGCATGGGCTCTTTGACACCCAGATACCTACCCTGCGCTACTTGTTCTACAGCCAGGTGAGATGGAGGGGTTGTGTCAGGAAGATCCTGCTCTCCCACTCTCCCTCTCCCACTGTCCCCCTGTGTATTTTGTCAAGAATCCTTTAGTATGGTAACTGAATACTAGGCATATTCATTAGCCTAAGCAGACTGTTCCTTCTCAGCCTGCCCAACAGAAAACCAGGCCAGTTTCAGCTGCACTCGGAGCAAAACAGGCACATTTAGTTAGTGTAACAATTTTTTTTTATTTCAGTTACTTTTTCACATATATCTTTATGTAAGCTACAAAAATCGTGAAATGCAGAAATGGTATTAAAACTGCAAACGTAAAAGTCTTGATAAAAAAACCATGTCTTTCCTGCTAACAATGACCATTTAAAACAAACCATATTTTGATGGATTCATTTAATAAACATACCATACACTTCTCAAAAATAAATAAAGAACAACATCAGAAAAACCATCAACATGAAGCATTTAGTTGTCTTTCTTTTTTTCCTTTAAAGACAGAAATTAAATTTCTAGGCACAGTTTTAGGCATTATAGAGGACACCGAGGCAACAGGTTAGTGTGCACTGCTCTGTACAAAAATACAGTCTGAATAAATTACATTGCTAGCCATAAGATTAGACTTCATTTACCAGTCAGTTCATTGCATGTTTAATAATATACAGTTACATGCTAATCCATATGTATCATTTATATTTCAAACACATAGGTCTCTCTATATTTGTTTTTAAAATTTACAAAAGCTAAACGAAGTTGTGCAAGAAGAGGTGCTAGGTACTTGTCAGCACCGGACGGTATACTTTAAGCTTAAAAAACACAAATAACTAGCCCTGCTTACAAGTTTGCTATATATATATTTATTCATATATATTTGGAAGAAAAACAATGGATTTGTTGTGTGAGAGAATCATCCTACCAGTGAGATAAAGCCAAACAGCTGAAACAATGGTGGCATGACACAAGCACAGCATACAAAATGATTAATTTCTCGTACGTACACAAGACACAGATATGTATCCTTTTTGTGGCAAGGAAAAAAAAACCAGCATGTTGTATTTACTTTTAGTTCAGTGCTGAGAAACAGAATGCTTGCCTGAATTGTCAATGGTAAGGGGAAAAAAAAGAAACAGCAGTAGCAACGTAAGCTAAAGGTAGATACATAAAACGATACACTAGATGCCCAAATGCGAAGGACCTGAGGAGTTTGAGAGGTGTGTCCTAATACACTGCATTACCTTCAAGAAGAAAAGCAGGTGCTGAGACTGAAAATTAGATTTCTGACTCAAATATGAATGAAGAACCTTGTCTTTAGGCTTTCACTTTTGTAGATTTTTTGCCTGAACATCTTTCATATTAAGAGCTGGGTGACTTTCAGAGAGTATGCCATCAATTTGCATATGCCTCAGGCCTGACAGTTGTTTTTGCTCAAACTCTACACAAAGAAAAATTACTTCATAAATTAGTAGATACAATAGGGGTTCAGCACGGTACCTTCTTGTCAGCATAAGTAAAGTGCCGTGCTATGCCAGAACCAAAACACTGTCCTCCTAGAAAGGTACAGAAATCTCACAGTGGGCTTCTCTACGTTAACCTACTTCCCATGCCAAACTACAGTGTTCTCCATGCTGCTAAATAAAAGCAGAACTACACAACTGTTCAGAAAGATACAGAGTTAACTGTATTCTGAATATCCACCTCAAGTCATTCTCAGGAAAAAAAGCAGATTTACAAATACTCTCTGGTACCTGTGAAACAAGTGGACATAATTTTTCCTCCCATCCTTTTTGTTCTCCAGGCATTGCCATACAATACTTTACAAGTCAAGCTACCATTTTGCTCTGTCTAATCTAATTAATCACCTGGAAAAGACTGCTGATACGCAATATTCTGCCATGGTAGTAAAGATTTAACTCCAGAGAGCCCCAGAGTTTTATAATAAACCATCTCCGTACACCAGCAATACTTCCACAACAACCTCCTGAAAGCAGCCCTGTGGTCCCACAGTCATTGCGGAACCTCTATGCCCTGCCAACAATGGCATAAGCATTGACACTGCAGATGCACAGTCTTCTTAACATCAAGTAATTCAGCAGACTTTTCCATGGAACCAGCAAAACCATTTGTGTAGAGGCGGATGTGCAACCCCAGAATATCTGCTTTTCCAGAGGTCCACATAGAATATATTTTAAATTTCTCCATTAAAAAAAATAGTTATTTCTAAAGATTAGAACTGTATAAAAATATGTTCACAATTAATTGAAAATATCTAAATAAGCAAATTGTAAACAAAAATAAAAGTGATGCGGCTTAAATCTATGTGAAAGTTCTCCCTGTTTTATCATGGGTTTCACTTCATGTGTACAGTCTTTGGACGTTTTAAGTGGGAAACATACTAAGCAAGGAGTAGTTAGATGTACATAATCATCATCCAGTCCATTTATAAACTCAGCTTTTAAAAACAAGAGATTACCTCCTGAAGTGCAAATGTTTTAATATGGACATGATGGAGTCTCAGCTGTATCCTTGAGGATAAGAGACACTCACAACCTCACTAGATTTTTAAAAAATGGCAGTTTTTTTCTTTGCAACAGCCTTAGAAAACAATTTTTAGCAAAACTAGATTACACATGGAATAGAAGTGGTTATTTTGTCCAGTTCTACCTTAACTTGATGTGAACTTTTAAGCATTTCCCATAACACAGAGTCTGCACAAGGGCATATACAGAAGACAAACCATTTTATGTTTATTTTGTAACACCAGCCAAAATTGGGGGTATCAGTCCAAGACTCTCAAGAATGTGTACAAAGTTAATATTTTAACCACTGCATCACAGCTCATATTACAATTTTAAGACAAATCATCTCTCTCCCTCTGCATTTGTATTACATATATTCATTTATACTAACAAATACCTTCCAAAAATATAACTGAACTTGTTTCATATGCATTCTTTTCATAATGATGTTTGGAAGTTAAACGGGTACTTAGGACAACTAAAATTCATTATGCATTTTAGATGCCTGAGGGACAGATGAGGTCTTTTTCTGCTCCCCCTTACCTCCACCCTCCCAGCAAAATAGAGCTGAGACAACTTCCAACTACACAGACAGAAACACATGTCTCTGGGTTTGGACTTCCTTCAACAATCTGCTACAGCTGGCACAGTGATGTTGATTACCAATTCATGAGATCCTCTGTGGTTGGTGGCTAGGGTTCTTCTTTTTTTTATTATTATTATCCTCCCAGGAGACTGTTGAATGCAGATATTAGACAAGTCATTAACCAGTTACATTCACTGCCCTCAACACAGTCACTTGCAACAAATTCCTTAAGAGCTTTTTTGAGCAAGTAGCAAGGGGTCAACGCAGCCTATTGTACAAGATGCCATTGCTTGCTTATCAGACATTTGAATCCTCTATGATACAGGGAAACTTCTAAATGGAGCCTATACCAGCTGCTCCCCTGAAGGCAATAGCAGATGATGGCATTGCATTCTCATTCCAACTAGTCTTCTCACAATGATCACTGTCACGTAGATCCTTTTGCTTGTTGTCAGGAAAAATGAAGCTTATGTATCAGCAGCTTGCAGCATCTGCCTATGTAAGATCAGCAATCCTAGTGTTTGCAGTTCTTTTAAATGGTTGTAAAAGCTGGTTATAGTGTTCACACCCAAAAGGCAAAGGCTATTTTAATCAACAGAGCAGACTGTTTGGTGCCCCACGACTGTTCTAAAAAAACTGTGAGTTAGAAAAGATGGGATAATCCTTTTGTTATTTTTCTTTTCATTAAATGATTCTAGTAATAGTCTTCATAGTTTTTAGGGTTCAGGCAATAAAGAATGGCACCCCCAAATGAAAATATAGTTGCACCCCAAGCCAGGCCATAGCCCCAGTTGAACTCATGGTATATTTTCAAGCTGACCGTTTCGATGAACTTGATTGGGTAAAGGACTAAGCTGCACACCTGAAGAACAACTGAAAGAAAAAAAAAAACAAAAAACAACGTCAGAAGCAGCCTTAATTTATTTCCAAAGAGCAAGGAAAACATCACATAACTGAAATTCACTATTAAAATGCTCTTGGTGCATTTTTAGCCTGTAAGTACTGCTATTTTCATTTCATCCACAGAGAACAGAGCTGTTCTTCCACATCCCCTCATTGATGAACTAATGTTATTGCTATGGTATAATGATGATCCTTCAAATGTCCAAGAAATAAACAGTGAAAGCAATCTTTTCCCCATGCTTTTCTGTCTCTCCTTTGTATTTTAGTTTGCAGTCATTATTCCTTCCATAATAACAAAGCAAAGATCACTTGTTCTATAGCTATTATAAATAAAATGAGAAGCAAGAATAAATGAATATTAAGAAATATAGCTCAGAATCAAATAGTTTACTTAGCCGAGAAATAAATTCACAGTAGTAGGTGATACATTCTTATGTTCAGTAGAGACTAAGGGAATCACATATTTCATATGCATTACTGTGTCCTGTAATCAGAATTAATAATATAGTTACACAGAATACCAAGGAATCTATAAAGTTTGATCAGTCACTAAATGTCCAGCTGGCAAAACATTGCCTTGTATTATGAATTTAGGGCATGGGTCAGAAATGCTTCACGATGAAAAAAAACCCTAATAAAACAGATCAAATCTACAGCAGTAAAAAGCTTAAAAATCGTTCCTTTCTAAAGCACTGTCTCAGAGAGCCAGATCTCCTGCAGCCTGATCCACACATCTGCAGTGGAATTCAGTAAACCCATTAATTATTGTGCTACATCAAAAAACCCCACATACAGTAACTTGAAAAGGAAAATACACAGATGAAGAACACCAATTTTCACAAGATTTCAGTTTCATCGGCATCCATTCTCTTTTAATTTCAGGTGCACTGTTAACAGAAAACCGGGACAACAGTTTCCAAAGCAAGCAGGTGAAAATCACCCTTGGTTTGAAGACAGAAACAAGCTGTATGATGTACTGCTTCTTCAGGCCCCTAGTTCTGCCACCCACAAAAGACTAAACATCCCACGAATGTATAAAACATCCTGTTTGGCCCTCAAATATACAATACAGCCTTATCATAGTGCTCCCTTCCAGCATTTAACACGCACAATTTTTAAAGATGTCAGCACATGACTGCTTAAGGAAGCCACCCCAGCCCCTTGATTACAGGCAAGATGGGCACATCCACATAATTAAGCACGTGCTTAAGTATTTGCAGGCCTGAGACATACTCTGATGGAAGTTCAATGGCATGCAATGTAATGCCATAACGACTACTTTCTTTAACACTCACTGGGTCATTTTTTACAGTTTATTAGATATTGTAAGAAGAAGGAGCACTATTTAGAGAATTGTTACGAAGCCAGGGCCAATATAAAATGCCAGTGGATTATAGAGAGGAAGACTACTTTGGACTACAGAAGTCCTTCTGAAATTACACTGAGAAATTACAGGAAAATAATGTTAATTATATTCTCCTACTACTTGAACACTTCGCACACTCAAAATCTGTCATTTGCCTTTTCATTCCCACAGGCACTTTTTGGTGTTGTCAAACTGGCACCTTTCATTCCTGGACACTAACGCCCGTGGGTCATCTGGATGGGACTGGTATGGGGAGATGGTTTCCAATCTTCATTACAACCTTGGTGACAACACTTTACAAAACACTCATTGGAAATTTCTCCCCCCTCACCTCCCCTCCACTTAGCCTACAGACTAGTATTTGGACTCTTACCTGGGACTGACAATCTGAATAACGTTTGGACAAGTGGATTTGCTGATGTGGAAACCAAAATCCACAGGATTTTTTAAATCCTGAAGTTATTGAAGTGTTACTCTGTGTTATTCCATTTTAATATAATTTCTGTCTGCCAGCTCATGAAACATGGCACAACACTGGATAAATTTTGACAGGGTACACTAAGGGAAGCACCTACTCTTATAAAAAGATTATGGATTCCAATTCTGTGTAATGAGAGCATCATTATACCCAAAACCACCTTGAACATACACTTAGCTTTCAGACACACCTGTAAGACCACTCAAAGTCAAAAACTATTTCCTACGATGAATGGAAATAAGCAAGTTTTTTTAGTGGCTTCCTGAACTCAGAGGCTGAGTCAATACAGAAACTGCTCTGTGTGTGTGTGTGTGTGTGCGTGCGTGCATCTGTGTCAAGTGCTGACCAAGAAAGCTCTCCACCTTCCCTCAATCTAACATATGAAGCATGCTGACTGGACTTGTCAAAACAAAACAAAAAAAGTGATTCTTTTGGAAGAGGAACATGTTGCTACAGCAGCAACACTCACAACAGGTATTTTAGATATTTTTATAGTGAGGGTTCCTGCTTTTGCGACTACTGGTCCAGCTACACTATTGTAAAACTCAAAGGAAGTGCTGACAGCAAGTGACCAGTGGAAACACCCACGCTGCCTAACACTGTCATCACTTTGCAACGGTTTTGCCTCCCCTTATTGTTTCTCCCTGTCAAGTGGAAAGGGACCTCTGTAGGCTAGAAACAACAGTTAGTGAAGTTATGAATAATGACCAATATGTCCCAAAAAGATGTTAAAACCAATGCTTGCAAATACAGATCTTCTTCTCACAGATGTAAAGGAACTCCATGCTATGTTAACCTGCTTATGGGAAGTGTGTGCATTACCTTTCTTCAGAAGCTCTAGTCTTTTTCCCTAGAAAAAAAAGGCTGTAAAAGAAATCTTGAAAAAAAACAACCCACTGCAAAATGCTACGCAAAAAAGGCTAGTAATCTCAAACTAGACTATTAACTTCAAGATTAGACCCATTTTTTGACTAGCACTATGATGCTTGCAAGACAATTGCATAGGAACAGGAATACTAGTTTTATTCCATTTACATGAAATACAGTGAATACATATAATTGCATATATTAAACATGCAAAAATCACAACAAATGCTTTAAAACTAGGAAAATATAATTTCAGTCATCTTTTTTTTCATTGTTCAAATGTTTGACTCTAACAGTTTTGCTGTCAAAAAACCCTTATAATATGGCTTTCTAATTGGTCTATCTTTATGAAAATGTTGGTGCTGGCTAGTAAGTCCTGTATTTCTCTTCTCTGCACCATTCCTCCTGCTCATTCACATGAGTAAACTTCATTAATAACCAATGGGTGCTGCAGTTTCAAAGATTAACACGCATGCAATGGCTCTCTAGGAAGTTGTTTGTACCTAATACAATCTGTGCAATTAATTGAGAATGGGTATGAAGAGAAAGGGGATCTATGCTGGTTTTTAAAATATTGCTATCTCAAGAACAGGCCACCCTGCTACACAGGAAGACCAGGAATTTGAGCAGGAGGCTCAGCTGGTCAAACAGGGAGCTTCTCAAAGAATGTGCAAGAAAGGGGTACACACAAGCAGGAAACAAGGCTAGACAATGACAGAAGTATAAAAGCACTGCTTTGATATTTAGATACAAAATCAGGAAGGCTGAAGCCCAGCTGGAGCCCAACAGTAAGCTAGGAAATGACAAAAAGGGTAATAAAGAAGAATTTCCACAAGTGCATTAGTTGCAAAATGAAGTTCAGAAAACATATTAATACAATGATAGGCAGGAGAGCCAGTTTAGTGACAGATGATTCACCATAACACTTTCTCCAAGACCTCTAAGTGACATGGTTTGTGAGGGTATCAGCAGTATAGGAACAAGTTAGGGATGACATAGAGTTGCATCTGTATCTATGGGACAGACAGGATTGACCCAAGAGTGATGGAAGAGTTGGCCAATGTGATCATGAGGCCTCTGTCATCTACAAAAAAAATCACAGTGACCAGGACATATTCAGATGACTGGGAAAAGGTTAATGTTGTGTCCAACTTTAAGGGCTAGAAATTAAAAATCCACACATAAACTCGTCAGCCTCAGCTCAATCCTGGGAAACATTACAGAATACGTCTTCTTGGAGTCCACCTCCAAGCACATGCAGAACAAAGCAGCAATCAATAGTGAACATGGATTCACCAACCAAAGGACAAGGGTCTAGAGGGCTGCCAAGACAATCAGAATCCTGGAGCAAATCATCCTTAAGAGGAGTATGAGGGAGATAGGTTTATTTGGACTCATGAAGAGGCAGCTAAAGATCAATTTCAAACCAGCCTACAGGTACCTGAAACTGTAGCTGCAACAATGACAGAAAAAAACCCCTCTTCTCTGTAGTGCCAGGCAACCTAAGATAATGACAATGGAAACAAATCTCATTTTCAGAAATTAAGGATGGACATTGGGAAATAAAAAAAATATTGTAAGGAGGGTAGTATGGCTCCAGGACAACATGCTTGGAGAGACTATGGAGTCTTCATCCTCGGAGTTGTTCAAGACTGGTCCAGACAAAGCTGCAGCTGATTACCCTAGTGTTAGCGACTGTCCTGTCTCAACAAGAAGGGTAGACTACATAACCTGCAGAGCATCTTTCCCATCAATATTTCTTTGATGCTATGACTCTTTTTGCCTCCCTGTAGCAACTTGCACTATATCCTACTGAAGTCAGTCCTATGTTTTCAGACCATTCCATCAATTTCTCGAAATCAAATTATGTCCTCCAATGTATCTGCAATTTTTTCTAGCTTCACTGTGAAGTTTGACACATAGACTTTTATTCTATCTTCCACATCCTTATGAAAACAGGTAATAGCACAGAACTCAGGACACAATCCAGACAGACTGTACTCTCTCTGTCAGAACAAAAGATACATCCTCTAAGTATTCTCCAAATATTATCTGCCACCATTTTTTTTACTCTCTCACCTATAATACCTTCACTTAGCCACTATATCTCTAGCTTACATGTAAAAGCATCCTGTGAAATGTGTTAAAAGCTTACTAACCTCAACAGGTTACTCTTCTAAACATTGTTAAGCACAGCCCCAGAAGGCAATCATCTTTTAAATTACCCTTTTTCCTTGCTTTTATGGACTTTAAAAAACTACACTTTCTCTTTCTACCCTTAAATTAAGACTAGGTTAGCGCTCAGAGTAATCTGGTAACCATATCATAAGACTCCTACAAGTCTGTGAGCTTGTATTTTGAGGATGCAGCTTTCAGGGCCAGTTTGGTTCACGAGCACTAAGACACTCCACTAGTATATAAGACAGTGACCTCTATTAGAACAAAAATGCTGGAAAAAGCTGTATGGGCCAAGGTGGCTCCATGCAAGAGTATCCTGCAACTGCCTCTCTGTATGCTTCACATGTTTCCATTACCTGAGGTATTCCTGTTCCTCTCCCCATTACACAGAGCTGACAGTATGTATTTTAAACACATTCACATCGGATGATCACTTGTGCTGGCTTATTCTCAGTATCTAGGTTGAATTATTTTTTTGTCCCTTTGCTTTCTCACTTCTTCCAGTGCTAGTCAGTCAATCTTCTTCCTCACCTACAGTGTTGCTAACTGAAACCTGAAGCTGAGAAAAAAGGAAAAATAAATAAAAATAAATCAAAACTAGAAGAAAAATCTGCCTGGAGCCAACTGTTTTGTCTCTAAAGTGCTTGGAATCACTTTTCCATTTTGTCCTTTTTCCCACACAGTGACGTTTTCTACCTGACACCAACACAGATCATTACATGACTCTGGGCAGTTCATCCTGAGTCCTTCTTCCAGAGGCAGCTTCTAGACTCCTAACCAGAGTCATACAGAATGTTTGTCAATAGATTCACAGGTTGGGGGCCAGGGGGTTATCCTCAATGATCTGTGAAATCCACAGGTGAAGGTTTGACTCCATGGACAGTTGCATAAGGCACAAACTCGACTGTGCTGCATTCTTAACTTTCCCCTCTTCACTAGGGAACTTGTCCCATAATTCTTTCAAGATATGCCAGTCCATATTCACCTCTAAAAATAGCTGACATCAAACATAAATGACACTAACAATATCAGCATCAAATCCCAAAAGTATTCTCCTCAGATTTACCAGATAATGAAGAAGAATGAGGGAGGCCTCATCATCTCTCTTCTCATATGCTTCAGGTCACAGCTATTTAAAATCCACACACACAGAGGCAAAGGAAAGAGTTGAACACCACTCATGAGCTAAAGCACCAATATATTTTCCTTTCTGATGCACATAAGCATTAAACCCCCCCAACCTTTGGTAGTAAAGACTAGAACTAATTTTATGCAGAGGAGAATAGATTAAGTTTTAAGAAAACCAGCAGGACCTGGGGACATTTTCTGGGGGGAAGGTTGTTTCTTTTTTCAGTACAAACTTAACTTTATACTAAATGAGCAATATGGCAAGACAGGCAGCGTATGCCTGAATAATTACTAAGTTACTACACAATGTTACAAGAAATTAAGTCAAAAGCCAAATAAGAAATCACTACAGAAACTGAACAATCCCATTTCCTTCAAAGTTAACTGCCCAGAATGCTTTAGAATCTCAGAACTAATACTAAATTTTAAAATAATAGCACCAGTGCCTTTATTCACTCAACCAAGAAAACAATGCGACACATGGAACAAAAAGATACGATTGCTGCTCAGGAAATCAGATCCTAGGTTGCATTCGTTTCCTAAAAGCAAATTAAATATAACCTACCAGTACCTTTTGAGCAAATAAAGCACATCTTGAAGCACAACGGCTCAATCAAGGCATGGTTAACAGCAGGGGGCAGCAGGAGCCTTCCCCGGAGCTTCACTTCATTCCTGAACACCCTGCAAATTCTGCGCTCTTATCTTTTCATATCCTTGTAAGTGGCTTTTTTTAATACATCCCAAAGACTAGGTTCTGTCACCCTCTTCATTATGGGCCTTAAGAAGGGACTTAAGCTGCTGGCTCCAAAGCAGATATGAGTGACAGGATGAAGGCAAACCACACTTGGTGAATCTCAGGAGAAACAGAAACATCCGTCCTGACTAAGCCCCAAAACACCATAATATACAAAAGGAGATTATTTGATATCGTAATTATACCTCGCTGGGCCAGTCTTACAGACAACTCAGATTCATAGGTCTCCCTTAAGATTTTGTGATATATAAACTGTTCCATTTTCATGTTTTTAAAACCAAACAGGGACTACACAGTGACAGTTTGTTAAATTAGTAACTAAGTAAGCAAGCTGACACAATGAAATTAATTCCTCATGGCACAGTGGTATATACGAGACCTTATAGCAGCCTTCCAGTACCTAAAGGGGGCTACAGGAGAGATGGGGAGGCACTCCTTATCAGGGAGTGTAGTGATAGGACAAGGGGTAACAGTTTTAAGTTGAAAGAGGGTAGATTTAGATTAAATATTGGGAAGAATTTTTTTTACTGTGAGGGTGGTGAGACACTGGAACAGGTTGCCCAGGGAAGCTGTGGATGCCCCATCCCTGGAGGTGTTCAAGGCCAGGCTGGATGAGGCTTTGAGCAACCTGGGCTAGTGGAGGGTGTCCCTGCCCATGGCAGGGGGTTGGAACTTGATGATCTTTAAGGTCCCTTCCAACCCAAACCATTCTATGATGCTATGATTCAATGATTCTATGATTTAATTTTTCTGTTTTAAAATTGTAAAAAGAAGAACAGGAAAACAACAGAAATGGCTTTGAATGAAGAATAAAAATGGGGACATCAAGCAGCACAAAGTCACAGATTAAAAATGGTACTTTGAGACTTATCCTCTGTAGTTTCCCCCACTGCATGTACTCCACAGAACAATAAATATAATTCAAATAAATAATTCTTTATGAACTAATAATAGTGCAACTGCAAAATTTTTAATGCCATGCAGAACAGGTATCCTGAAAAACCTCACCGGAGTAAACACAGAAGTAAACCAAATGCTTCTAAATTAGTATGCAGAACAAGGCACATCTTCCTCCACAGAAGTGAAGCTGCTCTCATTAAATTTTCATAATGGTGCCGGTAATTTGCTTACCTGCAGCAAAGAGCATGACTGCAACTGGTCTGTAGAACCGCCTCCGAGATCCCACACAGATAGAGATCAACCCAACCAGGAAAGCTATGAGAATGATGGCAGCACCACCCAACAGCAAAGCAAGAGTAGCTATTTGCCAGTCTAGGGGGAAAAAAGAGAGGGGAAAAAAGAGAGGGGAAAAAATTAATAAAATTATTTCAGTAAAACAAGCCCATAGGCTTGACAGAAAACAGCAGAATATGAGGAATGTACAGTCTCCACCAAGGCTCAGGTAAATAAACAACTGTGCTTTGGATTTCTCTTCTTCTAATTAGTGAAACAATTTTTTACAACAGATGCAACTTGGGAGCAACATGCCGCAACCTCCCACACTTTTTCAAGGCTTAGTTGGCCTCGCTGGGATTTTGGCTCAAGCAAGACTGAATAATTTGGTCCCCTAGTTTTTGTCCAATTTAGAGTGGGAAACTGAGGCTGGGTCATGATTAGCTAGTGTGTTAACTGACAGCCAGTCTGTCATAACTTTCTCACAGAAAAAAGTCAAACCTCTGCTTGAGCTGATCAGGGTGACATAAGAAGGGAAATGCATGTAGGCTCATCATATACACCTATCACTTGGGAACTACCAAAGCCATATAGTATGAATAGCAAAACTAAGGTAAAGGAAAGAGATGCTTAAAGGAATAAAAATTAAATCATTTTTAACACTAAAAAAGGTGGAAGTTCAATCCTTACAAAGGCAGTAACAATCATTAGACGCAGACCAAGTCAAACCTGAAGTCCATTTCAAAACGCCTGTTATCTGTAAGTGTCAGTTTTTAATTTCTTTCCCCAAAAACAACTTTTGGATTTGGTCCAGTGTATTTTCTAGTTATTTTCATACATAATTGATGCAGTTACAAACAACATCCTTTATATCTTAAATCACATAAACCAAAATCCATTTGCAGGCTGATGGCCAGCATGGGTCTAACACAACATCCAAGATCCAACTTAAAAGCTTCTGCAGGATTTTAGAAAGGCACAAGCTTTGTGCTGTCTCTCTTCGCAAACAGTATTTAAGACCTTGTCTCTCTGCAATAACGGGTGTCAAGAAAAAGAATCAGATCATTATTTACTGTTTATTACTACTATTTAGTAGTTCAAGGAAGATGATCTAAAATCAGCCTGTGGGAAAAGGACCTATGGATCGAATGCATCTCATTGCGTTGAAAATACCAGCACTCATAAGATATTCAGAACAAAGTGGCCGAATGCGCTACGTAGTTCAAAGAAAGTAGGATTAATTATTTTCAAAATAAATTTAGAGATCTTAAGATTACTAAAATAAGAACAACAAAAAAATACCACATTCTCTTTTTTTAAAAGAGCAAACCTCAGTGTTTCAAAAAACAGTACATCCAGTTTCAAAAGAGATCTAATCTGCAAAGATACTGACCGCGCAAATGTGGCATTTGGGATGGAAGGCTGGCAGCCATTACCACCAAAAAGTCTTCATATATGAAAAAGGATGAAGGAGATCAGAAGACAAAAGTGAACAGAAGAGCTATAAAGAGAAAAAGAGCTTTGCTAAAAGAGCAAGTTATTTTAAAGGCATATTTGTGCAAGTACACACATTTATTTTTATTTTAATTCTTTTTAGAAATCCAGGCATGCTGTTTACTAATACTTTAATTACTAAGTACTCAACCTTCCAAGCTCTTTTACTTCCTTGTTTTCTTACTGGACCAAAAACCAAGTCTGGGAACAATCTCTCATTCTCCTACCTTCAGCATGCAATCTCTAATGTCAGTTTGCCGTTTGTCCCACTGCTTTATTACTATTGGGATGGACATACAATTTTAGTTATGGATGGGAATGTTATGAGGAGTGGTTTTTAATGTTGACATGATCCTTTAGAAACACAAAATGGTTAGTGTACTGATGATTTAGAAAGTATTCTTCCAATATCAGAGTGCATTACAGATATAAAATACAGAAATAAATTAACAGAATGGACCACTTCGGAACAACATGAAAGGTATCCTTGCAGTAGAAAATTACACAGATACAAAGACTAGACACATAAATCCATATCACCCCAAAGTTAAAAGCCATACAAAACTGATGAAATAAATCAAAGCGCCAAATGGGAAAACACAGAAATTAAGATTTCTGAAAACCACTGCACATAATAAAATATTAAATGTTATCTTCACATTAATCAGACACCAAAGTCTAATGCAATCGAAAGGTATGTAACATTGGAGTAGCAACTAAATAGAAAAAAAGTTGAGTATCTTATTGCTTTCCAAAACCACACTGGCAAGACCATCAAACAAGTGAAAATAATTAAGGCAAAGACGATATACGTGTGGGGTTAGAATATAGTTTAGCTTCCAGGACAGATATATCTATGGATTTTGGAAAGGTCAAAAAATAAACAAACTACCTTACTATAGTACTGATGTGGGAGGTAAAAGGACAAATCAGTGTTGGAAGACACCTACACTCCCAACTAAAAAAGAACTGACTTAGCTAAACAAAATTAATTTATTGAGTAAGAGAACCTGCTCAGTGATGTTGACAGTATGACAAAACTGAGGCTCTTAATGTTCCTCACCACCAGCTGAGGACCAGGTATTCAACACTGTGCTCTGGGCCACAATGTCTGGAATTGCCTCTTTATTTTAGCTCCAGACTCCATTCACAGGAGCATACAATGCTACCAGTCTTTACCTTGAGCTGCAGCTAAGAGGGTTTCTGGTTAAAGAACATGATGAATGTCAGACATTAGTGCACAAAGAATACTGGACTGAGTTTTCCTATCTTGCCTACCATGGAAACTACGTGTTCAAATCTCTGTCATCTTAGAAAAACCTTAACTTTCAATTCTGAACACCATTTGATCTGGTGACAGAAATAAAGCTTCTCTTGGCTTAAGGAAGTAAAACTTTCTGCATGTGCTCTCCACTTAACAGAAATTATTTAAGAAGAAATCCAGGCCACTGGACTTCACACAAAAGAAAATAAATATCCAAAGAAAATTGAATCACTACCTCTGAAGGAAGAACACCCTCTAAGTTAGATAGCTACAACAATATAACCACATATAACAAAAGTCCGTAGTTTTCCTCAGACTACCCAGGAGTGATGTATAACGCACAGCACCAAAATGGGAACAGCAGATTGCTCTGTTCCACAGTGTTACTGGTACACAGAACATAAGCCTACTTTAGAGCACACAAAATATGCTTGCATCATTTCTAGGCATGCACCAGTCTTGCAAATACGTTACTACATTCAGTTCAGGAGCCTCATCAGTTCAGTAAGACTGCTTGTTCTCACAGAGATAGAAACATGCATGAACATGAGCAAAATGGGACCTTATATACAATCATTATTAGTTCCACAGATTCAAAACAATATTTGGTTACACTTTAAGAATGCACATCACTATTTTCCTGTGTACATCACTACAGCTTATTTATGCTACACATCCACTATCTATGAAAAAAAGTTAGGAACTAGTGAAATCACACTCCCACAAATCTTTATAAACTTTTAGATTTTAAAAAGCCCTGTCACCTCATAGTCATGCCCAATTTAAGCTGCTTTGTTTGTTTATAAGTGTAGCCACCAGAAAGCATAACTTGAGATTTTTTCAGTGTTCATGATCTTAGCAATATGTTAAGAATTACACTGATAATGCCACCTATCCGATCTGAACAACTAGAATTAATATATCTTGACAACCGCTAAGTCACTCAAGATAGATTTCTTAAGAAAAGCCTCACTTAATGTAAACTATTTTTAGGTCTGAAAAACCAACCATGTTTTTGTACTGCACAAGCAGCATCACAATGTCTATAACCATGGGAAATACATACTGCAGTTCTGTCAGCGATGACAGTGTTTGCATAATTTTTATTATAACAATCTGCCATTAGTTCAGGGACATGGATTTCAATATTTGGAAATATATATATATATATATACACACACACCCCTAGGTACTTAACACATATTTTCAAAATATATATGGTGTAAAATTTATAAAAATCACCATCTTCAGTAAAAAAAAACCAAAAACAAAAACACTGAAACCATGATGTTAATGTTTCTTTTCAGTTAATTCCTCATATATAAGCCAGTGCCTTTTTGTAACGACACCTTGGCCTCTCTGCTCTTTGGAAATTCTGCGTGTTTCTTAATGATACAGAATCACAGTGTTAATTGCACACTGAAATGTATGACTCTCCTCCCTTCGTCCCCCCAAATGAAATGGCCTAAGGCTTTAAACTGTATATTCATTTTTAATTAAAAATTAAGCAGCTCTATCTACTCTATTTCTTGGGCAAAATAATACTTCAGTACTAGGGTAAAATCAGGAAAAGCCATAAAAGAAGAAGAAAACATCTCAAAGTTCTGAAATAAATAGATCATTTCTTAACACAAGAAATAACAATGCAAAAGGCTAACACTGTCACAGATTTCATGTTTTCAGCAAGTTCCCCAAAATTTAAATATTTTCTCTACATGGTATTCTACAGTAAAAGAAGTGGTGGACATAAAAACATATTGTGGAATATGTGAAACACCTGTTTATATTTCTCTTTCAGATAATGCAAGTGAACTGAATTTATTTCTTAAGAAACAATCAAGTATTCCTTTCTTTCATACAATGGTTCTCCACTGAGTCATCTCATAGAGACAGAAGTAAAAAAATGCATGCAGCTGTTACATGATGAAGGTTACAACTGACCTTCTTCTAGCACTAAACAAAACCTTGGTAAGAAACAAAACAGAACAACACTCTTAGGTAAGTCTTTCTGATTTATTGAAAAGCTTCTACTTATCTACTTGCCCTCAGCCAATATACACTCTTAGATATCGTAATATAGCATTTAAATTCAAGAATAATGAATTTGAAAGAACGTGTCAAATAAAGCATAGAGAGTTGAGGCGCCCACGCATAAGAAATTAAATATAACCCACTGAATGTCATAACAATCAACTAAGACAAATACGATAGCTAGAGATACCCCTAATTGCTTCATATTCAAAACTATTTCTAAGTTTATAAACACTCACCAACTTAGCCATCAAATAGCCAATGGAAGTTTAGTAAGTGTAGTGATTATGTAGAAACACAAAGGTAGAATGTAGTTTCCGGAAGTATGGGTGTCGCACCATCAGTAAGATTTCCTCTTTCTTCAGCACAATCAGATGCATCAACTTCTGTGCAAAGCCAAGCTTCACTGAATTAATGCAAATACAGAGTTAAAATAAGTCCTGCAGTCACCACTGAGTTCTCACATACAATTATGCCACAGAGAAGTCTGTCCTTTTGAAACTCACCTGAGCCAAAAGGATGGTTTGGTTTTTTTTTAAGGAGCTGCTCAGGTGATTTTTGCTCTGAATGAAGCACTAAATGACTAAAACTGGGAAGCCCAGTGTCCGTAACTTACTCAGTCCATGCTCCTCCACTCTTGCACAGCCAGCACTACAAGTACAGTCATTTGAGACTCTATAGCGTACGGTTCTGCGCACTGCATAAAGAAGCGCTTTCTAGCAGGATCCATATGAATCTCCAGCAAGTTGCTCTAGCCATAGCTTTCCACAGTGGATCCTTGTAGAAAAATCACAATAAATAAATATTTTCTGCTCATTGTCAGTTTGTATAGGATGCTTATTACTGCTAAGCTGCTGCACAGACACACCGGTTTTTACATTTTCTTTTTATTTTAGGGATTGAGGTTTTTCTAAAGTATGAAAATTACTTGTGCATGTGGATCTTCAAGTCACTTAGACACTTAAAAATTGTTACCAGGGCTGTGAGAACCAGCCAGCTGTGGCTGAATGCATCATTTCCTTAAGACAGAACTCAAATGCTCTACATCAAGGCTTTCTGCTGAAAGTCATGAATTTGAACACATGAAATAACTATGTGAGGTCACAGATACGTTAAAAGGAAGCTGTTCGTGGAACAGACAAAAGTTTTCTGCTTCTTTTTAACAGGAGATTTCTGTACTGAACTATTCCTAAGAAATCGGTCTTAATCCACACACAGTTGCATGTGGGACAAAACCCATGATAACCAGAGCCTTGCACAGCACGTGTGGGCTTAAAAGTGAGGCTTTCTCATAGCTCTAGTTCACCAGGATTTTGACAACAGCCAAACAGAAATTTGAGCATTTTATGCTAGGTGCCAAAACCCATAAGTGCCTCCCAAGGATAACTGAGAGGCTCCACATAAGGCATCAGTCACTTTCCATTTACTGTGCAAGACGTCTGCGATGATTTAGTGTTCCTGATGCTGAGTGCAGAGTCACTTAGAGCCAGTCAACAAAAAAAAAAAAAAAAAAAAAAAGAAGAGAGAGAGAAAAAGCAGAGAAACATGTCCAAAAACCAGCTAACTGGGGCAAACCTGAGTATGCCTCTGCCTGGCCAAGACACACAACGCTAACGGCCAGTGACAGCATGGCAACTGACTAACAAAGGAGGACAGGCAGGCGCATCCTGAGCTGGAACGAACCAGGAGCTAGGGGACTTCTCAGAAACTGCAAGGTTCCCAGCTCCAGCCCTAGACTTGAACCTCTGCTCTCATTTCCCAGAAGGATTTCGTGACCACTAGGGTAGACTGAAACTGCTCTCCTCTTCAATCCACTAGATCCATGCTGGAAAAAGATAACCATGAGATCTATGGCGCCTGTGAACAAACAAATCTGAGAACAATCCAAATCTGAGCCTTGCTTTGAAGTGCCTCTTACCTAACTGGTCCCTTCCAACTTCCCAGTGGTGTTTACGCACCTTTCCACTGACGTAAAAAATGCTGAGCGCTACCATAAGGCAGCCCAGACTCAGGGCTCTCTCACATTTGAGGAAAAAAGTCCTTAGCAGCCACCTACAGAGTTGTGTCCCTCTCACCTGGGCTCCTCCTATGGCTTTCCTTTCCTCCACAGCAAGATAACCATGATCAGAGGGGAAGAGGCCAGCTTTGTTCCAGGCAAGATAACAACCTGCTGGCGGGATGCTTCAGGCAGTAGGTGCTCTACCACCTTCCCTCCTCAGCCTGGGAAGGACACATCTGCCACGTCAAGGGACTCATTACGCAGCCGTTTTGCAGACTCCGCTTCCCCTTCCATATGGCAAACAGAACCCCCTGCCTTCCACCCGTGGATGCCACCGAGCATGGGGGAACAGCCTAGTTCCCAAAGAACTGAGCAGCACACAAAGCAGAAATAGTCTCAGTTTCTCAGGACAGTCTCTATGGCAGTCCTGCATAAAATACAGACTGTATTAATCTGCCTGATGTCTCCATTTCAGTTGCCACGTTCACCAGACTATGTGTGGCCTCGAGAATGCTGGACTCAAAATTTCAGAGTGCTTCGACACCGCTGCAAGTTTTATCTCCTGTCTCTACAGGAGCTGAGACTGAACAACAAAAGCAATAAAAACATGGTAAGCAACTCTGCTGTTGCACAGACATTTTGCAAGACAAGATGATCTAATGCCTGGGGGGAGGGTTTACAGATGTATAAGCAACTTGAAACATAGCAGGTGCTTGCTCATCTGCCCACCAACATACATCTTTCCTGAAGATTAAAGCTTACATTCCTTATTTATACAAAATATATATACTTTGAGGGGTTTTTGTACAGCTGCTCTCTGAGCCATGGCTTGCTTCTATTTCTAAAATCACGGAGAAAAATCCTTTAAACGAAGTGCATCTTCAAATAAAAAGTTAAGTGCTGCCATTATATAGATCTTTATTTTACTATTTAAAGGCAACATGCATTGCACATCACCTTTGGCAACAGAGGACTACAAGACAAGCACAGCATTACAGAAAGTCACGTAATCTATAATTCATTGACAGAATAGTAGACGTACTCGGGCACTTCTTCCATTGGATACGTCATTCTTCTGAGATTAGCCCACTACTATGCCATTTTAATTACCGGATATTCATTCATTCAAGAAGAAAACAACACACACACACCCACAACTCCAAGAGCCTCATGAAAACCTGGAAATCTTAGAATTATGTCATTAGTAGAAAAGTGTGGGAGATGTATTATACAAGCTTTTCAAGAAAGCTCACCTTTTCTGACCTCTTCTATATATACTATTCATTTTAGCAATCTGAAGAAGGAAGAAGTATACTTTGCATTGGAACAGGAATGTAAGTATTTCCCACAATTACAATGTTCTTCAAGCAAAATGGCAATCTTCTGAATTTTCAAACCTCATTCCATTGTTCCTTGAGAAAAAACAATTAGCATTTAAAATAGTTCAAGTAGCACTTCCCATCAAAACAATGGCCTTTGTATTACAGAAATGGAACAAGTAAAACACATAAAGCAATACATCTGGATAGACTTTACCCTGCCTCCTGCTTGTTACCTTGACTCTTAACGTGGTCATCTTTGGCCACAAATCAGTAACAGAGGCAAGGTTACTCTCCATGTGATTCTAAATATAAAATCTCATCAAATATTTAAACCACTTATCCCTAACACAAGGAACATTTTTTTAACTTACTGGTGCAAGGCATCTTTATTAAGTAAACAAGGCTTAAAGCAACAGGATACATTACTGATTTTAAAATTTCAATGAACAGCAGTAACCTACTAAGGCTAGAAGTCTTCCTTATTTTTTTTAAAGCGTATTACCAATGACACGGCACACAGTGCTCTTGATTTCATCAGATAAACTAACACAAACTTCCCCCATTACACACAATGTGCTATAACCCCATCTCTTAGCTGGCTTCCATCATACTAAAAGGTCTAGACGACAGAACAGGAGTCTCAGGTCTGCTGCTCCCACACAGCATGGCCTTGGGAAGCCTGAAGCTGAAATCACTGGTTCATTTGTAAAAGAGGGAGCATATCTTAAAATATTCCATCTGGGGCTGCTGTGAAGAGTAGTTAACAAATTCAAGGGATTTTGAACACATTGAAGGAGCCAGGTAGAGACCAGGCATAAACAGAGTATCAGTCATCACAGAATCACAGAATAATTTAGGTTGGGAAGGACCTCTGGAGGTCATCTAGTCCATCTCCCTGTGGAAAGCAGGGCCGACTTCCAAGTCAGACTCAACTTCAAAGTTTGATCAGCTTGCTCAGTGTCTTAGATGACGAGTTTGAAGTAGTATGGCTTTTGATTTTTATATCCACCTTCAGATAAAGTGTTCAGGATGATTATTAAAGAGAGCAGTATGCAAAATGACAGACCACAGATTTCAAAACCAGAAGGAATGTTTTATTAATTCCTCCTTACATTGCACAAGCCACTGTCTTCTGACTTAGTAGAATTACATTTATTCTTCTTATGTCATTCTATAGCAAACTATCAGCCTTGCTGAGCTTTTTACAAATGTGTCAACATAGCTCTGAGCAATGATCTAGATCTTCTGAGGAAGCTGCTTTTGAGCTAGCAATTTCCCCTTGGAACAACTCCTTAGATTCAAAACAAGCAGATACCATCCAAGACTATTGAGCCATATTAATTCAGATATCTGCATCTAATATACAATTAAGGTTAAACCCCTTCATGTGCTACCAAATGAGCAGCCTCTGATGCTTTTCTTTATTTTAAGAACAAATTAGAACAGAATTATACGCATAAAACTAGACTCAAGTTGTTTTACTGCATTATGCTATAAGTTAAGCTTACCTTTATGATTTATTCGCCACTAGGTTTAAACATGAACAGAGACCCTGTTGCACTTATTTCCTTGAGATTGTTTTGTCTTTCAAACATTCATGGACAGTTCTTAGAGCATAATGATCTTGTGGAAAACTGAACGTTAATATACAGATTGAGAAGTAAAAAAGTCATATGCCCCCCATAAGCCAGAATGAATACAGTTAACCAGTATGAAGCCATTCAAACTTGTTTTTACATATGCTATTTTCACAGTAAACTGAAATGCTGCAAAGGAGCCGTTGTTTTCTATGAATAGGATATACATGTACTGAAGCCAAAACACACATTGTTTACCTGCAGATCAGATTCTATGGAACCATTTATGTCTTCCACATCACATTTGCATATCTTTGATTTAAAGAACTATAATGGATGCAGCCTATTGCATAAATTCAAATTTACTGTTATTAATTCTGCAGGAAGAAGATAACTACCTGTACAAGTACAGACACATGAGACAGTTGCACATAAGCTGCATTTAATTTTAGGCAGATGCTGTAATAGAAATAAATATTCATACATAACTTAACTTGTGATAAATCTGTAAATGAACCATCAGAAATTAGACATAATCCACATCAATGAGGTCTAAAAAAATTTTGTTTAAAAGACACCAAAGGAACACTCCAAACTCTGTAATTTTTTTTTCAGTTTAGCACATGAGTTTAAAGTACAGCTGACTTAAAGACAACTTGTGCATCAGCCAAGTTAAGCTTTAATCATAGAAAATTATTTTATGCCCAGACAGCTGGTGAAACTGTAAAGCAGCATTGCTGGATCTCAAGATTTTGTCATGAAGCTTTCCATACTGGCAACTCTTAGTTTTTCAGCTCCTGAAGTTGCTGGGAATTTTAGAATTTCATCGAGGGACAAGGGAGATAAGGGATATGCATACCTTTCCAGCTCCTGCAATTACAGGAAAAAACTAAGCACATGATTTACATAGACCCTAAAGACTCAAAGAGAAGAAAACAAGTTAAGATGAGATATTTTATAATCTTAAGATTTCTGAAAATTAATTTGACCCAGTATTTTACATACTTGAACCAGCAATATTGTGAAGGACTTAACGCAACTGTAAAAGCAGTATGAGAGCAAAGGATTGCTTGCAAGCAATAAAAAAAAGCCCTCAAAAAGTGAATGAAAGAATGAACGCAAGAACACATACTCCAAGCACTAGCAATGCTGAAGGAAAACCGAGAAGGATTATTTCCTGCTGTAACAGCCAACGTAATCATGCTCTGCACATTTCCTTCTGCTCTCCACTACTCAGTTGCCCTTTTGATAGCAGTCAGGGGTCCTACATCTAATTACAACAAAGGTTTTTACTTAAACCTCGAATATGCTTTAACAGCTTCTAGCATGAGCTTGCCCTTGATGGTGCCACTTGAGGTGCTCTCCTTCAAGGGATGAGGAAATAAATCTCTTAAAACCGTGGGTGAAGCTGCCTTTTTCCTGTGTGTACTACTGCTTTTCACAGCCAGATAGCTACAAAGCTGCTTGCACCGGTATCAAGCTAAAAGAGCTTTCCCTGTGGGAGCTCCACTGTCTCCAAAATAAGAGGGACATAAGAGGGAAGTGCACTTAAAATATTAAGGCAAGCACACAAAATGGTCTCGAATACGAGTCCAGACCAACTTGGTGAACTTACTGGGAGCCTTCCCATTGACTTTAACGGGAATTGTAACATGCTGAAGGCAAAGGGAGAACAGTACAGTTTCTCGTATTTCAGGTCTCCTCAGAGTGCAGCATTGTGTGCCAAACATGAGCAAAATGAAGGGTCTATTCCAGTCACCTCAAATAAAACAATCATTCACTTTTTCCCTGGTAGCTTGTGAAACCTGGCTCCACTAGACTGGAAAGTGTCTAAGGAAAATTAGTAAAGCTCATTCAACACACTTGAATAAACCTGGACAGGCATGAATTATTGCACAGGGTAGAAAAAGGACCAGGAGAGGGCAAATTTTCAACACACGGTATCCAACAAAACTACATTTCATTCCTATGCATCCTCACCCATTCATCATCCACCTTCCCATAAACAGACAGGTGACCAGTAAAGCAATGAGATTAGTGCCCTTTTACACTCTTCCATAAGCTGTCCTGCTTTTCTTAATGTCCCACTTTTGCCTGTGTGTGTGTGTACATACACACATGCGCAGTGGGTGGAGAGATGGACTGGGGGGGCTAATAAACTGTGTGCAGAGGTAGGGGGGGGACTTGAAGCAGGTTCTCATTCAAGCCATCTGAAAAGTCCTTCTGCAATCAAGGGGATACTATTTCAGGAGACAGGGAGAAGGGGCAAAGGATTCACGTTGCTAAGGAGACATGCAGAAGCTGACATTCCTACATAAATTTCCATTTATACCAGAGAAGGAAAAGAAAGCTCTCCGAAGTTTGTGTAGATACCCTGGTAACTGACTGAAACCGACATTTCTTTACAATTAATTTTGGCATTATGTGATTTAAAACAAAATCCCCCAAACAACATCCAAACCCTCAAATATTACTCCACATAGTGACAGAAACAAACTGGCACAGCAGCAAAGGAACCTGTGCAATTTCTACTCAAGCAGAGACCAGTTATTTCCCAGAACCTAGAGGAGCATTTTCAGAGAAGCAAGGAAAAAGGAAAGCACCTAGAATATACAGTCAGCCCCTTGCCTTCTCTCCCAAAACAAACATCTTGTCCCTGTGTGATTTACCCAACCGACGAGCACAGAAATCCAAATGGATGACTTAGCAATGCAAGCGTGTGTGGGGGGAGGACAGGAATGGGGCCGAAAAA
>NW_010115210.1:0-9286 GCF_000699245.1 Pterocles gutturalis | reverse complement strand
CCCGGGGCGCAGCACCCACCTGCACCCAGAGCCACCACACCCGCTCCGGGCAAGGGGTCATACAGATGTTTTCACTCTTCTGGAATGTTTCTGTCTCGGTTCGTGTTTTTCTCCTCTTCCTGGCCCTCCCCGGTTTCTTTCAGTCCATTATTTGTCCCACCCTGATGTTCTGGGGACATTCTGCCCCCCCAGACCATCACGTTTTAGCCGGTGGGGTTAAACGGAGAGGGACCACGGTGACAGAGGCTGCTAGACGAGGCGGCACTGATGGTGCACACCGGATATCGTGCAAAAAATCCCGTTCCCTGGCACACAAACGAGCAGGAGGCACTGATGGGGCACTGGCCCAGGTTGCCCAGAGCAGCTGTGGATGCCCCATCCCTGGAGGGGTTCAAGGCCAGGCTGGATGAGGCTTTGGGCAACCTGGGTTAGTGGGAGGTGTCCCTGCCCATGGCAGGGGGTGGGACTGGATGGGCTTTAAGGTCCCTTCCAACCCAAACCATCCTGTGATTCTATGGTAGGGGGTATTTCATTGTGTGGGCCACCACCGGGACCTGCCTGACAGCCAACTGGGCTGCTCTGACAGTGTAACTGGTGCCACCAGCGACAGCGCTGTGACACCACCATGGGCACTCTGACGGCCTGAGCTGCTGCTGCCAGCTCCAGTGGCATTGCCGTGTCCAAGCCCCCCGGGTAGGTCCCTGCAGGAAGGCTCCCAGCTGTCACTGTGACCCCCACTGACCTGGCAGACCCCGTCACCACCTCCTGGGCTGTGACAGCACCAGGGCCACCTCCAGGGACACACACCTGTCACACTGCCCCACTGCCGGTCTGTACACCAGGTGCCACCAGCTCCCGCTGTGACCTTGTCCCGTGCCTGGCATCCAGGAAAGCAAACTGCCGGTTCTTATCACAGCGAGAGGCAAAAGTTCAGTGGGGAATAGGTACAAGGACAAGGATTAAAATGTTGGAACCAAACGCAAGACATACACCCTGCCCCAGGCACCATTCCTATCTGCCTGTGTCCCCACAAGCCCCCTTGGCAGCACGGTGACAGCCACCCATCCTCTGCGGATGCTGGTTCCCTGCTGCAGCTCTGCCAGTTGTCTCCCAGTTTGCCTGAGCCTGTACTGGGGTGATCTGTCGGTTCCTCTGACATCCTCCGCAAGGGAAAGTTCTGTCCAAACGAGGAGGATGGGCCAAGTGTACACCAACAGAGATTTTAAAAAATAACTGGCCAAAAGGTAAAAAGCTCAAAAACACTGAGGGCAAGGACCTGAGCAGAAGGTACGCAGAGCCTGAGGATGATGAGGGTCTAAATGGGGTCACTGGAGGGACAGGACTATGGTAAAAGAGCAAAGTTCATTCTCTGCTGTAGATTTACTCTGTAGGCAACCTTTCTTTACAGGACACTCAGAGGAACTGTCTCAAAACAAGGTGACAAAAGAACAGATGATCTAAGGAATCAATAATGGTGACAAACTGCCAGGTGGAGGTCTGTGCCCCAGAGGGGAGGAACACAACCGTGAAATGGCCAAAGAAGGTCCCGTGGTACCTCGGGCAGGCTCTGCACCAGACGTGGCTTTTCAACACATGCGTAAACCATCTGGAAAAGGGATAAAGAGTGAGTTGGCAGAGTTTGCTGGTGACACCGAACCCCTCGGGACAGGCAGCTCTGCAGCTGGCTGTGAAGAGCTGCAGAGACCCTTGTGACACAGGACGGAATACCAAAGGTGGGGACAAGCTTTCACATTAAACTCTCAGCTTGGAGAACAAAAGCAGAGCTGGGGACACGCAGATGAAGACCATGAATGGCATGTCAGAGCATGGCGGAATGGTTATTCACCGTTCCACACAGCACGGCAGGGGGATGCCCGATGGAAAGGCTCGGCAAGAGCTGTAAAACACATGAATGGGAGCAACTTTTTAGTGTTTCTTGGGGTAAAACATTTGTGGTGACACACTGTGGAATTTATTGCCATCAGGTGTTTAGAGCGGCCGCAGCAGAAAAGGGTTTTAAAAGCCATTAGGCAAATTTGTGGGAGAAAAATTGATTGGGAACTATAAACACAGAGAGGCAGATGTGGCCACTGGCTCGGGAGGGCTCCAGGCTGCGGACTGTCAGGAGCCGTGAGACTGCGGCAGATGAAATATTGCTGGGTCCTGGCTCCGGTTCCTGCACTCCTCCGCTGGGGATCCGCTATTAGCAACTCACAAAAATAGGATGCGGGGACACGCACTGCTCAGATCCAGCCCAGAGGAGCTACTCCCACGTGGCACTGTGCTCTCCAGGGAGGAAACCCTCCCTGTGTTCCTGGTGGACCTCTGCTGTCTTCACATGTGCTGGACGTGTCCTTGGCTGGATGTTGCTGTGTCCCCAGACTGGCCACGCTCTCCACAGGCAGCTCGTGCACAGATCTTTAGGGCCCTTCGAGGTGTATAAATTGCATGCAGTGGCATGGATTGGCGAGGTTCCAGATCCCTCTGTTCAGCCTTGGTCACTCTGACTTCTTTGGGCACACTATGGGAATGATGGGAGGCAGAGGTGATGCAGGATCAGTGCATGTTCCCACAGCTGTGATCGTCCTCTGCATCGTCACTGCCCCCCATCCCCATCCAGACGATGCCCCAGCATTCCGCTGCCTCCTTCCTCACCCTCTCATCCACACAGAATCACAGAATCATTTCAGTTGGAAAAGATCATCGAGACCAGCCATTAACCCAACCTGGCCAACCCCACCACCAAACCATGTCCCCAAGCGCCACCTCTACACGTCTTTTAAATCCCTCCAGGGATGGTGACTCCACCACTTCCCTGGGCAACCTGTCCCAATGTTTGACAACCCTTTTGGTGAAGAAATTTTTCCTAATATCCAAGCTAAACCTCCCCTGGCATGACTTGAGGCCATTTCCTCTTGTCCTATCCAAGTAAACTTCTTTATCTTCCTTTGATGACTTCCTTTTTCTTTCCTGGATGATAACTAGCAGAGCACACTTGTCTTGCCTGTTCATTTCCAGGCATGAGCCTTATGCTCTTTCCTTTGCTGGTTGTCCTGACCGTCACATAATCAATGAGCAGAACAAACCCAGTCTGTAGGGCTGGCAGAACTGCTCTTGGCTGGCCACTGCCTTTAGCCCCCCTTCCCTTGGACTCCTCCTGGGTTGTCCCACGCACGGGAACACCCCGGAGTGCCTCCACTGGGGCTGGGGCTGGTTTGTGGCTCCGGAGGTTGGGGCTCTGGAGGTTGGGGCTCTGGAGGTTGGGGCTCTCAGGCAGTGAGATCATGGGTCTGAAGGTCCAGGCTCTGGTTCCACACAGGATTACTGCATGCGAGAGGTGAGGCAGGAGGGATGTGCTGCTCGGGGTGCGTTCTCCTTTTCCACCGCCTGGAAGGGCAGATGGACCAGTCCCTGGGCCAGGGGGTACTGGGAGATGTAGAACCGGGGCTCCTTTCGCCCAGTTTCACCAGTTGGCCGGTGCAGAGCTCCCTCAAGGACTGCCTTGAGCTGTGCTGCAATGCTTTTAGCCAGCACAGCATGATTGCAGGCATGCAGAGGGTCTGGAAGCTGCGTTGCCGCGTGGCGGTCCTGCAGGGTTTGTCCTGCAGTGAAGTGCCACTCTCCCAGAGATCCGTGATTCATTTAATCGGGGTCCCGGGTGTGTATCGGTGTGAGTGTGCTCTGAGTTCAAATCGCCAGAGTCTGGGGGGGGATTTTTGAACCCCTTTCAGGGCTAGTTTGCTTTTATTCCTTTCCAGAATGCCCTGCAGGATCTGGGTTTTTCAGGAGAGCCCAGGGGACACGGTGCAGCAGGGACTGTCCCTCCCTGGGGAGCAGGACACCCACCCCACGAGGCTGCCCGGGCCTGGGGGAGTGCCGGGTTCCCGCTACCGAGGTCGGGGCTGCAGCTCCCATCTCCCTTCCTCCCCTCCCTGCTGGGAGGCCCCTCTTGCCTCGCCGGCTATTTTTATCCGCGTTTGATGGATAGGGCTGGGATGGGGTGACGTCACGTGTTTTTGCACAACTTGCACTTTGTCACCAGTGAAGGTTCAGTCTCGGTGCCAGACTGACTCCATGCAGCCGACAAACATCTTCCCCGCTGCTCTGGCTCCTTTCAGCACATTTGTGGGTGGTTTCTGCAGGGCAAACATGTGGCCAGCACTGAGCTTTTCAGGAATCTGTTTGTGTTTGCTGAGTTAACACGTCCCCTGTTCTGCAGCTCCCCACGCGTCCTTCCCAAATGCGTGACCTCCACGAGTGCAACCCGCTGCTGTCAGCATGTCGTTGCGATGCGTGAATCCATGGGAGGGCAGGCAGCCGGCATTTAACTCTGCAGGATCAGAGCTCTCCCGGGAATAACGCTGAGCCGTTTCCTGAAACTACTATTACTGCAGCTCTTGCTGCTGAAAGCATCCCCACAGTCCCCCCTGGGATGGCGTGTACTCCTGCAAACAGCTCTGGACAAAAGTCAGGCCAGAGAGCACAGTGAGGGGCTGCAGAGCCCTGCTCCTTCCAGCTCTGCCTGTGTTCCTGCTGGCAGCTCCCACCCCGTGCAGGAAACACGGATCCAGCTCTTCCATCAGTGCTTCCATAAGGGGAAAGAAAACCAGCATACGTAACCGTGCACCGCACACCGAGGTGCAGCTGACCGCGGGAACAGGGCGTGTGCTGGGACCGGGGCGTTTGCTGCAACTGGCCACAGTCCAGTGCTAAAAATGGGATGATGTGGGTTGGTTTGGGGAGGCTCATCTGGCTGCGAGGGAGCAGGGGATGCAGGGCACAGTGGAGGGCGTGGGGGATGCAGGGGACAGTGTCCAGGCTGATGTGTGGGGCAGAGCAGAGGAAGGGGCTGCCTGCAGGGGACGGGGCTGTGGCTGTGTGACCTCCTGCAGACATGAGAGCACAGCCAGGGGCTGCAGGACGGGCTGCGGGTGATGGAGGAGCTGGACCCAGTGGCCAGGGACTGCAGGATGGGCTCTGGGGATGGAGGAGCTGGACCCAGCGGCCAGGGGCTGCAGGATGGGCTGCAGGTGATGCAGGAGCTGCACCCAGTGGTCCAGTAGCGGGGAGGCAGGAAGGCATCCCTGTCCGATCAGGGGTGCAGAGGGAGGGGGCCCGGAGCTGTGGCACAGGGGGGCAGCAAGGGGTGAAGGGAGCAGGGTCAAGGGCAGGGGTGACAGAAGGACATGGGGGTCAAAGCCCCAGGAGCATGATATGTCATCACCCTGTGAGACCTGTTGGAGCACATGGGGCTGCTGCAGTGACTGGTACCCCCCGAGAGGGCTGGTTTATTGCATTTGGTGCTTATAGCCAGTCACGCACAAAGGGCGCCTCGTGTGTGTCAGGTTTCCGGGCCAGCTCTCCATCCTTGACAGGCTGCTGCAGGCAGCTGGGAAGGCTCAGGGACCCGATCAGAGTTTCCTGAGCCCCATTGTCTCTCACTGGGAGGGAAGCCTGGCTGCAGGCTGTGCTCTCGGTGGAGGACGGTGTGTTTAGCGCAGCAGCATACCCCGCACCGTGCACGGCCGCAGTGGCCCCTGACCCCAGTGCTCCCACGTCCCGGCCCCTGGGTTCGGCTGCCAGGGTATTTCCTGCTCTTCGCCTGTGGTTTCCTTTCTTAAATCCCAGCCAGTTCCTTTAGGTCCTTTCCCGCACTGCCCCCCGCTGCAGCCCTGCTGCTCTCCAGGACGTGCAGCATCCCCAGACCCTCCTGAAGGACCGCCCGTCCCGGGCAGAGCCGGCTCCAGGCTCTGCTCCTGCCCCAGCTCTCAGGTGGTGGGCCCAGAAGATGCTGGCAGATGCAGGGACAGGCAGCCGTGAGGAGTGCCGGGGGACAGTGCAATGATGTGCTGCAGCTGCTGGGGCTCTCCAGACAGTTGGAATCTCCTCCCACCCTTGCAGCCTGCATGGGGTGGGGAGGAAGGGTCCCTGCTGCTGCCTGGGGGCTCCAGCCCAGGGGCTTTGGGGTGAATAACCCTGTGAGGAGTGAAGCGTAGCTTGGACTATCACATAGCCAAGGAGTTCCCTGTTCCAACAGCCTTTAAATGCTTTTTGGACCTTTTATTAAGAAAAAGAAGTCAAACCAGTTAAGTGGAAAATTAATCAAGGTTTTCATCATAACAGTATCTTTTGTTCCTTTTTGAGCTAAAAACTTGCTTTAGGAGAAACCAGCAGGCTTTCAGCTGAACATGAAGATGCTGTTGGCTGGCACTACACAGCAGCAGGTCACAGCAGAAGCAAAGCCAAAAATGTGACTTCTGCCTCCTGCAGCACCAGCACTGCTGCTGTGTGGACGCAGCCACATCCCACGTCGTGTCCGCCACCAGGAGATTGGATTGTGCTGAAAGGGGATTTATCAGTGGAACTATGGGCTCTGAGAGCTAAATTAATTCAGTATTTTTGCCAATGACTGCCACAAGATAAGAGCTTAGCTGCCAGGTGAGGGAGTGGAATGGCAGAGCAGCGACTGGGACAGCGTTCGGGGACAGCGGGTGACATTGAAGGCTGAACTAACAGCCGTGGGAGGGAGTGGAATGGTACAAAATGCAAAGTCATGCTCTGGAGTCTCTGAACAAACATTTACGCCATAAATTAGGTGCCTGATTCGGAAGGTATTAAAGAGGAAAAGGCCTGCGTGTGTTCAGCAGCCTCAGGATGAATGCCGGCTGCTGTGTAGTGTGGCCACAAAGATGGGGTGTGTTCCTGACTCTGCTGGGATGTGTTTCCAGAAAAGGCAGATAGTGCCGGAGCTGTGGTACCGAGCGTTATTTACAGACCATGCACCGGTGCTGACCAGCCGTGCTAAACCACATGAATTCAGCGTGGAGAAGGTGCAGAGCAGAGCAACTGAGATGAGCGAGGGAACGCAGAGAGGAGATGAGAGCAGCCTGGCTTGACCGCTTCTCAAAACAGACGCGGAGGGGAGATAAGATTGCTTGGGGCGGCTTTATCAGTGAAAAACACGGAGCAGAGGAGATCTGCTCATGCTGATGGATAGGTGCTGCGTAAGAGGAAATGGGTCTGAGCTGGCTGGAAAGGAGGAGGAGGTTTGGAGCTGCTGGAGGACGCAGACTGGAGCAGACTCCGGAGCAGAGGTGTGGGGACCCTGCCCGCTCTGCAGACAGGTTGCTGTGGGAAGCTGCTGCCTGGCCAGGAGCAGGTGTGCTGACCCCAGAGCACCCTGCCAACCACCTTTGCTGTGTTTGGGTGGGTCGATGTGCTCCATCCGGGGTTGTGGGCCTGGCTGGCTCCATGTCCCACACTGGAGGGCACCGTCATGGGCGTCTATGGCCCCCACGGATGGGGAGCACCGTCACTCGGCAGGGAAAGCTGCTGTGGGCTCTCCACCTGCTGCCCCACTCATGGCCGTGGCTTCAGTGGGTTTGCTGGTTTCCTGTTCCAGCAGGTCAGGTCCCGGGGCTTTGCTCTCAATCCTGTGAAACGGAGACGTTACCCAGCAGATCCGCTGTGGAGCAGTGTTCCCGCAGGAATCAGGCAGCAGGCGCTCAGGCCACCCGACCCTTTCTTTCCCCTACTGCCCTCATGCCTCCAAAGAGCGTTCAGATGCTGTATGCAGTTATGCAACGAGCTTGTAACTATGCAAATGTATGCAGCTTTTCCTTTACACAATGTCCTGTTTTCTTTCAGCTTCTTTTTTGGAAATTCAGCACTTCCTGTGGGAGTGCAATCTGAGTCCCCGGGAGCCATCTGGAACCCTCCCAGCCTCGCATCCCAACACAGGCTGGAGCTGGCACCGGCTCCTTTCAAAAGCCTCACCCCCCTGTCTGCTCCAGCCCCCTGCCCACCATCCTCTGCTCACCCACATGAGCCCCTCCGTCCACCCCAGAGCCAGTGGCATGAACTAGTGCCAGTTCCCTGCGAGAAGCAGGAACATGGAGGGGGGCTGCCGCTGTGCCGCCCGTCCAGCTTGAACCTGGCACCAGCCAACGGCACGTCTGTGGGAAGCAGGGTGAGAACAAGGCCAGTGTGCACCAGCACGTCGCTGGTGTGTCAGGCCCCAGGGGTTTGTGGTTCTGGTAGCTCCTGGAACAACAAACGCTCTTGTTATGTAGTAGCCCTTGATGGATTTTTCCTTCATGGCTTACTCCAAGTGCTTTTTGAATCCATAGAAACTTTTAGCATCCAGGATGTAGAATCATAGAGTCATAGAATCATTAAGGTTGGAAAAGACCTCAAGGATCATCAAGTCCAACCCAACACCACCTAACCCACTAAACCATGTCCCTAAGCACCACATCTACACGTTTCTTGAACACCTCCAGGGATGGTGACTCAACCACTTCTCTGGGCAGCCTGTTCCAATGTCTGATCACTCTTTCAGTGAAGAAATTTTTCCTAATATCCAGCCTAAACCTCCCGTGGTGTAACTTGAGGCCATTTCCTCTTGTCCTATCACTTGTTACTTTAGAGAAGAGGCCAGCACCCACCTCACTGCACCCTCCTTTCAGGTAGTTGTAGAGAGTGATGAGGTCTCCTCTCAGCCTCCTCTTCTCCAGACTAAACACCCCCAGCTCCCTCAGCCGCTCCTCATCAGACCTGTGCTCCAGACCCTTCACCAGCTTCGTTGCCCTTCTCTGGACCTGCTCCAGCCCCTCAATGTCCTTCTTGTGGTGAGGGGCCCAAAACTGAACACAGGATTCAAGGTGTGGCCTCACCAGTGCCGAGTACTGAGCATCGGGAGTTCCTCAGCTCAGCTATCCAGTGTATCCTTCGACGTGAACTGGCTTTGTGCTGGATTCTGCAACAACCCTCAGTCCTGGTGCTCGAAAAGATGCTGAACTCATCTTCCCACTGCCAACTACTATGTTAACCACCTTGGTCATCTGTCATCCACCTTGGTCATCTGCGGAGTCCACTCCTCTTTCCTTCTCCATGTTTCATCATTCCTCTGCTTCTCCAAGTCCTCACAAGATGGGACACTGAGATGGGACAGTGAGGTGGGACACTGAGATGGGGCAACGAACACCTCAGGAGATGGTGTTCTGTTCTTGCCCCTGGGACTGAAGCATCCTGTCTCCCGGGAACCTCCGCTGGGACCTTCCTGTGCTTCCCCAGCAGGGACGGGTGCTCCTGCCACGGCTGTGCCCCACGGCTGCAGGCGCTCTGTGGCACACAGGGCTGCTACAGCTGCCGCATGGTGACGTGAGGGTGGCTGGGATGAGACCATCATCCAGCCGCAGGGACAGCTCCACGGCTCTCCCAGTGCTCCCACATGGCTCCAGAGCTCTGTGCAGGGGGAATGCTCTCCAGAGGCACCCGCAGCTGT
>NW_010115209.1:0-9909 GCF_000699245.1 Pterocles gutturalis | reverse complement strand
CAACTCTTTGAGCGTGACCATCCAGCCAGATCCATTAGATTCAGGCTCCACAGCCCTTCCATCACTTCAAGTCTTTTAACAGCAATTTCCCATACAAAATGCACTCCCTTCTTCTTTTCCTAGAAAATTATCATTACCAGTTTTGAAACATCTCCCAGTGCTGTGGAGCCCTTTTCACCGCCGAACAGAGAAGGGACAGGTCCAGGGACCTCGCCACGGTCGGCATCACACCTGCACAAGACTCCAGCTTCTGTCCCGGTTCACAGACAGGAAGGGTGGTGACCTTCTGCCAGATTGAATATTAAACAGCAGACACAAACACATGAAAGCTCTTTGGAAGCATTGTCCGATAAGGCCATAATCCCACTCACAATTTATGGAACAGCTCCGGGTTTATATATTATGAACTGGCCAAAGTTCAGCTTCCTGACACAGGTATGTCCCACACCTGACCGAGGACAACACAGAAATCTTAAAGGTTGAGCATCAAGTTAAATAATTTACTGCCATTAAGTATTTTTCTGATACGGCCGCGGGTTTGTCAACAGAAAGATAAGAAAAGCTTTATGAACATTTGTCACACATTCTGTCACGCAGGTACGGCACCACCCTCACAGTGAAGAATTTCTTCCTTGTATCTCATCTAAATCTCCCCTCTTTCAGCTTAAAACCATCCCCCCCCATCCTGTCCCTGCACCCCCTGATCCAGAGCCCCCCATCTCTCCTGTAGCCCCCTTTCAGCACTGGAAGCTGCTCTAAGGTCTCCCCGGAGCCTTCTCTTCTCCAGGCTGCACACCCCCAACTCTCTCAGCCTGTCCTCGCACGGGACCTGCTCCAGCCTCTGCCCATCTTCCTCTGGACTCACTCCAACAGGTCCGTGTCCTTCTTGTGTTGGACCGCACTCTGACGGGCACCACTACAGCCTCTGCATTATTGCAAAATTCCAAAATTTTGAACTGAAGGAAAATATACCAAGGTATGCAGGCCATGGGGGGCCTTCCCAAACTTCCCAACCAGCTGCACCTCATCCCACCCACCGCGCCGGCATTCCCCAGCCCTGTAGGACCTGGCCATCGCTGCGATCCCGGGGCAGATGGAGATGCTCGACTGTATTCGAACATCACGGTTGGTTTGGGGGGGGGTCTGGAGGAGGTGCTGTGCTGCAGCTTGCTTCCAACTCGCTCTGCTAAAAGAAAAAAAAGGTGAAAGCTCTGGCTGGCCCTGGCCCTGCCCTCCCCACCAACCCTCTGGCTTCCCCAGCGAGAGGGTGGAGACTCGCTGGGGTGACGGAGCACGGGGAACCCAGCTCCTAGCTCGCTGCTGTTGGCAGCAGATGCGATGACACGGGTGGGATTGCTTTGCCCCACGAGCTGAGCGAGCCGGCGGGGTCTCGACACACCTCGCTCTTCTCTCCCCTGGCTCCGGCTTCCCTTCCCTGGCAGCGCAGACCAAGACCTGCTTCTGGTAAGTGAGTCGGTGGCACTGCTTCAGCCCTTCTGTTGAGATGGATTTAATTGGTTTTAGTGGCTTGCTTCCTTGTCCATTAACTTATCACTCTGCCATCGCTCAGGAATTAAGATTCTGCAGCTGTTTTCCTCCAACAGCCAAGGAAAACTCAGTGAAACCCTTGCCTACCTTTTTCCTGGCTTTTCAAGGGGTTTTATTGAGTAATTTGGCAAGAAATTAGTGAAAACGGGGGACAAAAGCTTCAAGGCTTAAGGGAAAAAGCAGTAAAAAGGTGAGAAGTTAGAATATCTTGCAGGAACCCCCGTACTTGGCGGGTGCCCGTGCGTGTGAACGCAGCGCAGATACCACGCGTGCGGATGCCTGCACACACACAGCACCGCTTACCCGCTCCCCAGTTAGCACACAGGGCTTTTTTCACGGCAGGTAGGTTACAAATCCCTAGTAAATCGGTCAGCAATTAACTTCCAGATTGCCTGAATCGCATTATCCTTATTTACTCAAACGGTTTTAATTTCTAACCCCTGTTCCTGAGAAAGAGGGCTGGATGGTCCTGGGCTGGCAGGGCTGGGCTGTGCTGTCCTCTGTGCATGCCCACATCCATCCACGCTTCTGTAAATGCATGTGATTAAAGAGAAAAAAAAAATATATGTGCAACTTCTATGAATGTATATGTATCCAAAGCCTCCGTGCACATCTGTAGCACATACTGTGCTGTTTCAGCTGGCAGGTTGCAAGACTGAAGTTTGTACACACTAAAAATAAGAGAAATAATAACGCACTTAATTGTGGTTTCTCTGGCAGGTTCAAGTACTCATAAAAAAAAAAAAAAAAGAAAAGGGTTTCAGCTAGCTTCCTTTACAAAACTTCGCTGAAAGTAACTCATACTGTTCTGCCCTAAGTAATTTCAGTGCTTTTTTCCTCTATAGATATAAAATACTTTGAATAACTGGCTGGATTTTAAAAATAATCAACCAAAAGGCACTTCTGAATTTTGCCATTCCAAATTTCGCTGCCGCTCCTACAGTACTGTGTTTTTTTCTTTTGCAACTGGAAAACCCGCCGGTGCCAAAAGCTTTGCAGGAAGAATATAAGGGGAATGAACATAACGCAGCTTTTTCTATAGACAATGGATCTGAAGGCATGCACAGAGCTCTACTGAAATCGCTCGAAACACCCCAGGTGTGGTATTGCTGCGGTCCAAGTCAACGAAGTCAACAGAACAATATAGTGCATTTTATTGGTGGTTTATGTTTTTGTTTTGTTTAATGCCCGTGCGTATGTAGTTGTAGGGAAAATGAGACTTTGTACTTTCGAAGCCTTAGGAGAGTGCACAGGAAGGAGACCGTACTGCGAGTTTCATTTTCTCTGCAGTGAAACAGGGGTAAAAGCGATTTCACAAGAGTTTTTAAGAAAGTAGTTTCATTTTGCCGTTAGTAAAAGGATCAAGATCCAGTATTGTGCCTCTTGACAAAATTTTCTAGGACTAAACCTGAAAAAAAATACAGGTTTTTCTATCAGGCTTGAACTGAAATTGATGCTGAAGTCAGTGGCAATAAAAATATTTTAGAAAGATTCAGGAAAACAAATGAAATTTGTACAATTCCCAAAGAGTTCATCACTTTTATATTTAGCTGATGCAAAAGTAATGTGTTATACTCACAGGTGATACAATGAGGACATGAAATGCTTTGTCATAGTAATGAATATTTCTGAATACAGCAGGCAGCACACATTGACATTCTATCGCCTGCTCGTTTCCCATCTAAAGTAGATATTTGTAAGCTATTGGTAACAAATTTGAGGAAAATTAATTTGAAGAATTTTAATTTGCACAGGAATTAATTTGATTTACCAGTCGTCATGGTTTTCTCTTTGTCCTGCATGTTCTGACTTAAAATATTTCATGGCTGTATGTCACATTAAATCCAATAAATTATTTTTTTTTAAACAAGGCCTAAAGTAATATTTAAAAACTCCATTCCTAAGAAGCAATTGCAAACAGCTGACAATTATAACAGCTGTAAAGGAGCATGCCCCTGTGTTCCAATGGTGCAGTTCATCGCTAGATCAGAAATGGGAAGGTTGGTTTGGAAAATACCAAACTGCCCACCTCATTGCGATCCCAATGGTCTAGTGGGAGGTGTCCCTGCCCATGGCAGGGGGTGGAACTTGATGGTCTTTAAGGTCCCTTCCAACCCAAACCATCCTGTGATTCTGTGATTCTATGAAATCTCCACTCTGAGGTTTCCATGAGTCGCCCAGGCAAAGCCACAGCTGCCCCAGTCTCGTGGTGGTGACATTCCTTACTGGAGGGAGAAGCTGGGCTATGGGACTTCCCAAAGTCCCAGCATGGCCAGAACTTGGTCATTTTGTTATCCCGAGGAGCTGCTGCCACGGAGTCCTTGCAACAGTTCCACTCCTTGCAGAAGAGAGCCAGCTAACACCAATTTCATAAAGCAAATGCTACAAGTCCAGCCAAACCTGAATCCAGTCTTTACCCGTAGCTGCCACTAACCAATGTCTTGGCAAAGGGACAATACCAACGACCACAATTCTGTGTAGGCAGACTGGGGCAATCAGTGGGCTCCAGCCTTCCTGAACTGGAGGTTTAATGCCAACAGCCTTGGAGGGACTGTCTGCTATGGATATGTCTCATCTGTCTCATAGAAGATTTATTTATCTAGCTTCTGCAATGTTCTTTGCAAGGATGTGTACAATCTAATCAGCACTCGACTGGTAAATTAAATTGAATGACTGTCTGCTCTTAAGAACGACTCTGTGAAAGTTGTGTGTTGCTGTTTTTATGAAAATAGTTTACATCCTGTGCTTATTGTCTGGAAAATTGAGTATGTTTCATTCCTAAATGAAAAGTTTTGTTTTCTAAAGAGCATTTCTGAAGTTTCAGTGCAAGGGCCGAGTTAGGTTTTTATGCTTGTTTTATGAAAAAAATCAACAAACCCAAATGAAACAAAGAATTTAACTATTGATAATGCCCGAGGTCAGACTCCAGCTCATCCCCTCCAGTTGCACAAACTCTGTTTAGTGTGTTCCTAACATTACATCAGTAATACCAGAACACCGAGCTGAGAAAAAAATCAGATACTGATCTAGACGCCTTGTAGATGCAGTGAGACATCAAGGTCAGAGTCACACCATCCTCTGAAGAACTCTGCACTCACGCCCTGCTGCTGGTTATCCAACAGCTACCTGTAACGTCTGTCTGCGGTGTGGACCGCAGTTGAGTGTACCTTGCTCAGCACGCTACCAAACATCTGCGCAGCCTATGGGGGGTGAAAAGTTCCCACTGCAGTTCCGAATGCACGCCTGCTTTACCAAAACATCCTTTCCCATGGCTGATGTCCAGCCAGATTAGCCCAGAAGCTGCTATATAAATAGCCTTGTAAAATTAGCTGCTCTCCTGCAGGCAGAGGAGTCTTCTCTGGCACAAGCAGAGAAGAGTGTGGGCAGTTTACTGAGAAAAGGCCTCCTGACTTTAAATGTTGGACTGAACCGATGTTCGACTTTTACTCAAAATCCATTTTAGTTTCCATTAGTTAGTCCCATCTTCATACAGTCATAGAATCACAGGATGGTTTGGGTTGGAAAGGACCTTAGAGACCATCCAGTGCCACCCCCTGCCATGGGCAGGGACACCTCCCACCAGCCCAGGTTGCTCAAAGCCTCATCCAGCCTGGCCTTGAACCCCTCCAGGGATGGGGCATCCACAGCTTCATATAATTTTATCTTTGGAAAACAGTTTGTGTTTATTGTAGAAAAATTGGGTCAAGATTACCAATTCCTAAAACATTCAGACCTGATATTTTTGCCAGCACAGAAGACTGCAGTTTGGTCAGAACAAGCAACCTTGGGCTAGACTTGGGACAACATCGCTGGGAGACAGATGAAGTGCTCTTTCCATGCAGACAGGCCTGGTGCTCAAAGCGGGGTTTCCAGTGGTTTCGGTGTGATGATATCCACCAAGGAGAGTTCATCTGTCTGCCAAGCAACCCTAGCAAACTGATGAGATAAGGGTTTTGGGTTCTGGGTTTTTTTTATGTGACCATGTGACTGCACTAGATTAAACGGCTTTTCTTGCAGGGATTCTTTTATTAAGGGCTCTCAAATTCCTTCAGTGTGTCAGAAGGAGTCTCATCATTTGCCTTCTTCCTCGCTGCAAGCAGTGTCACTATGCTAAGGGATGGGACCGAGCATCCCAGAGCTCCCAGCTGCTCATCTCCCCTTTGGCTCCCATGACCTACAGCATTACTAGCATTTCCCTCAGTGACAATTAAAATAATTAGGTTTGATGAGTCACCATGACATGCAATGGCCTGACCCTGCCTCCCACCTTAACTAGCCTGTGCCACTCCAGAAGCAAGGGACAAAGGTCTGCACGCACGAGGACAGCCAGCTATGCCCCAAGGAGAAGGCAGGAGCTGAGACGGGGAGGAGAGGGAACTCGAGTTATTCCATAACTACCTTCTAGTTTTCACATGGAAAGCAAACCCAAGGAAAAGAATTACTTGGCAGCAGTGTCAGTTTCAATGTTCCTATACAACTGGCAAAATTATTTTGAATATAAAAAACCCCCACATTTTTTAGATTTTGTTATTATTGTTATCATTATATATTATTATGTTATCATTGTTGTCATTATATATTATTAAAGGCAAGTAAGAGGAGTATCTTTGCTTTCAAACCACCCCTTTCAAACAGCATCTAACTCTAAGCACATTCAAAACTAGAAAGCAGTCTGATGAAGTGGCTGGGCAGATGGCCAGGTCCTTTTTGGCCCTTGTTAATTTTGAGCTGATCTTTCAGTGAGTCACCTGTTGTACCTGTGGTTTCCAGCAAGCATGCGGTTTCTGTACAGACCTCTCTGCCAGGGGCAGCCCTCCAGAAAGAGCATAATGCCATGGTACTGCCTGCCATGAGAGGTACCTACTTCCTTGTACCGGGAGCAGAGGTCCATGGTGGAGCAGATCTCCACCTGTAGTCCATGGTGGAGCTGATATCCACCTGCAGCCCATGGAGGTCCATGGTGGAGCAGATATCCCCCTGCAGCCCATGGAGGTCCATGGTGGAGCAGATATCCCCCTGCAGCCCACGGAGAGGACCCCAGGCAGGAGCAAGCTCCTGGCGGGACCTGTGGCCCCATGGGGGGCCCACACTGGAGCAGCCTGTTCCTAATGGACTGTGCCCCATGGGAGGGACCACACAGTGGAGCACTTCATGAAGGACTGTCTCCCATGGGTGAGCGTGAGGAGGAAGGAGGAGCAGAGACAGAGCATTATGGACCCACCACATTCCCCTGAACTGCATGGGGAGTGGGGTGGAAGAGTCAGGAGTGACACTGAGCCTGGGAAGAATGGCGGGGTGTGGGGAAGGTAGTTCCTCACTACCCTTCCCTACTTTTATTTGACAATAAATTAAATTAATCTTCCCCAGATTCAGTCTGTTTTGCCCATGATGGTACTTGGTGTGCGATCTCCCAGTCCTTATCTTGACCCAGAAGCATTTCAACCATATTTTCTCCCCCCGTCTTGCTGAGAAGGGGGAGTGAGAGGGCAGCAGGGTGGGCATCTGGTGGCCAGCCAAGGTCAACCCACCACAACAGACCATCAGGGTGGAAGGAGGGTCTTCTGTCTCCCTAACACTGCACATGGTGGGAAGCAACAGGGCAGACCCAGCTCTGTGTCAACACAGGGGCTGAGTCCACAGGACCCAAACTTCCTATTGGAAAGAGACAGACTGCGATGGACATCTGCAAGGCCCACAGTAGGGCTGGTGCCCAGCACTGGTCCCAAGAAACAAATCTTGGGTGGTGAGGCAGTGGCCCAGGTTGCCCAGAGAAGCTGTGGATGCCCCATCCCTGGAGGGGTTCAAGGCCAGGCTGGATGAGGCTTTGAGCAACCTGGGCTGGTGGGAGGTGTCCCTGCCCAAGGCAGGGGGTGGCACTGGGTCGTCTCTGAGGTCCTGTCCAACCCAAATCATTCTATGATCTATTCTGATCTTTCCTCTCCACGTCTAATTGACTTTCCCCCCCCTCGCCCTGTTTTTCATTTCTAGAAGAACAATGGCAGAAGGCCAGCCACACCTCAGTATTCAGATGTCGGACCCGAATACAAACGGCCTCCCCAGCAGAAAGCAGTCCTCTCCAGACTCAGCTGGCAGGGCTGGAAGCGTACTAACCTTCCACAACATCTGCTACCATGTGAAGGTGAAGACTGGGGTCCTGTGTTGTCGAAAAACAGCCGATAAAGAAGTTTTGCGAGATGTCAAGTGCGTATTTAAACACTTCTTTAGAGTACGTGTATGTAAGGAAGAAATATTTTACACTGAGGGTGGTGAACCACTGGTCCAGGTTGCCCAGGGAGGTGGGAGATGCCCCGTCCCTGGAAACATTCAAGGCCAGGTTGGATGGGGCTCTGGGCAACCTGGGCTAGTGGAAGGTGTCCCTGCTCAGTGCAGGGGGTTGGACTGGATGACCTCCATGGTCCTTTCCAACCCAAACTATTCTATGATTCTATGTTTTATTTCTGTTTGGACAGCTAAGTCCACTCATGTCACTGAGCCGCTAAGCTCAATATACAGAATTTGATCAAGATTTAGAAAAATTATATATACTTATGGTTGCTTCACATTTGCTATCAGCTGTGCTTAAGCCCAGCTGGTCCTGGTGGTTATCAGTTGTTAGAGCGGAGCCTGTACCATAGTTCACTCGCGCTGCTGGGCACCATGTCCCAGCCCCAGGGAGGGCCAGCCCTCCTGGCCACTATCTGCATGGGGACACACCAGCCAGTTGTCCTCATTGACTCTACCTGGCAAGTCTCCCACCATGCCATGGTGTTTAACGGAGATGCCCCACAGCCTGTCCTCCATGTTCGCATCTCCTTCCCTAAGGGGGTCTCTGGGAAGGTTAATTTGTGAGGGCTTTAGCTTAAAATGTTCAATATAAAACAGGGTTAGGTCCACTTTGAACAGATGTAAATTTTTCTCCTTCTTTTGGGGGGGAGGGGTTTGTTGGTTTGTTTGTTTGTTTGTTTGTTTTTTCAACACTGAGCACTACCACAGTGAAGGACGCATGGCATTACAGCCTTTGTTCAATAATCTATGCATAAAGTTTGCCCGTTCACAGTTCAATAGTTAGGCTGAGTGGCAGGTACCCATACAAGATGCCATTCCAAGTCACCCGTGACTTTCAGGCGCCCTAACTCCAGTTTCTACCGTAAATATTCACCCTTTTGTGTAGCTCTGTCCGTCCTGCTCTTTGCCTGTGCAATTTCTTTTGCCATATGCAAGCTCCACACCTCCTAAACCTGAGCTCTTAAAATCTTTCCTATTCTCTCTCCTAAGAGCTGTATGTGATGGTAACTCAACTGATTTACATCCGTCGTTTGCAACACTGAGAGAGGAAGGCACTTTTTGGGGCGTATTGTACAAGACCGACGTTTAACACACTTTATGTTTTCCCCTTTTTAGAAAATGCAACATCTGCATTTGTTTTGCTACGTGTTGTTTTTGTGTTAAAATCGTAGATAATGTAACATGAGGGTGTGGAGTTGAAGGCACTGGAATGGGACTTGGGAAAGACTCTGGCCACAGGCTGTTTTCATGACTTTGAATAAGTCAGTAATCTCTTTGTGCCTCTGTTTAGATAAATGTGGACATGTATATGCCCTGTCCCTGGAAACATTCAAGGTCGGGTTGGATGGGGCTCTGGGCAACCTGGGCTAGTGGAAGGTGTCCCTGCTCAGTGCAGGGGGGCTGGACTGGATGACCTCCATGGTCCCTTCCAACCCAAACTCTTCCATGATTCTGTGATTCTATGATGTACGTGCAATGTGTGTGGTTCTTAATCTGTGGAATCAGAAATTCCCCAGTAAGACACTGAAGAACAGATATGCATCAGAGAGGGCAAAACCAAGCCTCCTACGTTGTGTGTCATTAGACCCTAAGAAGAGCTGTAGACCCAGAGCCAGGCATTCAGATTGAGGATACCAGGATTGCTGACAACTACCAGTACCAGACAAACCCAGTATCACAACATCCAGGCAGGGATTTGTACGTGCAGCGCGAGCCTTGCGTACACCAAAGCTTGTCGAGTGCAGATTTTAGGAGCTAGCCAGGAGAAATAGTGACGCCTTCACGTCTTCCAGCAAAATTAAGGAAAAAAAAAAAAAAAGGCAGTAGCAGTATTTCCATATTCCATATCATTTCTATAGGGTCTTTTCCCCAAAGACTTAAAAACCATTTCTATCGGGCTTCTGAGTTTTACACAGCTTAAAATCAGATGCGGAGAAACTAACTGCAGGTTCTGCAAGTATTGCAGGACAAATCCCTAGGATGTTGTGTCTACAGGGAGCTGTGCAGAGAATAATACCTTTAGGCTGAATGTGGTTAAAGCATGTGTTTCACTCTTAGATGGGAATAAAAATTAAA
>NW_010115208.1:22344-51462 GCF_000699245.1 Pterocles gutturalis | reverse complement strand
AAGGCATTATATATAATGGTGGACTTATATAAATATATAAATAAGTATATATGTATATGAAGTGTATATATATATATGAGGTATTTTATATAGTGGCAGATTTGGGGATCTCTTATGGATATGTTTATGGATCTGAACCTTGCCCTTTAAGTGCCATTAAGCTGACATAAAGAAGTCCTCACCTGCCGTCATCTTTCTCTCAATTGCTTCAACTCACTTTAGGATCTGGCTGTGCATTGCAGCCTCTACCTGCTTCTGCACATGATGACACTTTGTTGAAAAAATCTCCTTTAGGATTGATTTTTCCCATGCATTACTTCAGCCCAAGATGATTTTTCCTCCTGGAAACTTTAAGCAAACTCCTTTGCAATTTTTGAGTTAAACAATGGTGAAAAAAATATAGACATTTCCCCTTGTAAATATTTTCATCTGTTTTTATGCTCAAGCATAACTCAGAAATGTCTGCACTTTAACATCCAAAATTTCCTGGTTAGCTAGTTTTCTCTAAGGACAAGGACCTTTAGTTATTGGTAATAAACAAATAGAATAAATACAACTGTTTATAAATATATAATTTCTTGACCTTGCACATCTGTGGTAGTTGATATTATTCATTCTGGGAGCTACAGCACATGATTGGTTGCAGCATTAATGACTAATTACAGTGAAAGCCACTGGCAGGATAAGGAGACAGACTTCTTCTTGGATATGATGAGCCAGAGACTGCTGAGTATGCTCTGTGATAACCCAGAAGTGTGGCTGACTGATGCAGAAACAGGATGCAGCCTTGAGTGTGCTATGAACTAGAATCTCCCACTTTCCAAACATCATATACTGGTGCTTTCTCCTAATGGTTGTTGGACCTAATGCAAAGCATCCAGGTGTGAGAGGAAGCTCTTTCCACTCTACATTATCTGTGGCAAACTCCCATAGCATATGTGATGAAGCCTGTCACCCTGATTCAATACAGCTGTGGAGGAGATCACCCTGATTCATTGATAATAACTTAGATGCAAAGGTCTGCTTTGTTGGAATAACTTGTACTTATCAGGGTCTAATCTATTGATGTTACAAATCGCTGGATACTAAGCCTGTATTTTAGATTAGTCCCTTGTGGCTAGATGATAAACGATGCTGAGTGGCTCATCCTGCAGTCATTCAGGGATAGATAGATGCCCTGCAAATGAATGGATGAATTACTAATCTAAATATTTGTTTACAACAGGACAATTAGCTTCTCAAGTGAAGAGAATAGCTCACTGAGCCTTGTAGTGTGCTACAGCGAGCTATGCCCAGCCTGTGGGATTTAAGACAAATGCACAGCAAATTAAACCCAAGCCCACTTGTAGCCCTGGGTCCATATCACTGCACTTAGCTGTCAGATTCACTGTGGAGTGACTCAGACCACCCACGCTGACAGGAAGCACTTTGTGCTGCTCAGCACTGAACCTGTCAGCTGGGATTGTTGTGAAGAGCATCAAAATGAAATGCTGAGGCAGGAGGGAGTTACACAGCTTATTTACCTGTTTGTCTAAATTGAGTTGGAGAGAGAGGGAAGGGAAACAATGCAGCAAGTGCAGAGAAAGCTTTTTTTTTTTTTTTTTCCCCCCTGAATTGCTTAAAAAGGCAGAATGACTGGGAATTAAGAGATATATTAAATAGAAAAGAGAAATCTGACTGCTGTTTCAGAACTTAGTTCCTAATTTTCACACTGATGTACTCAGGTAGGCTCCCACCACTATCAGTGGCTATCTGCTTAACCAGGAATGAAGGAGCAGAATAAGAAACCATAGACTGGACTTACTGTAGCCTTTGGGATCCCCCCTCCTGATGATGATGAGGAGTCTCATGCAGAAGCAGGCATGAACAGATTATGGATCCGTGTGTTAATATTCACTACATCCACATTTGTCCTGCAAGGATGCTCCTAGTTTTAAGAATGGGTGATCTCGTAAGAGTACACAGAAAGCCTCTGACAAAGCTGAGACTCTCGACTCTGGGTCTACCATTTGCTAGCCTGTACCCTAATCACAGGTGCTCCTTGCCTTTTGTACCCATACAGTTTCTTCTACTTATTTCCATTAAGAGGGTTGACATGTGCCCTTTCTGAAGGAAATCTGGAGTCTGGCCCACTCCCCATGCGCCAAATCATATATTGTCTTCGCATACCCTAATGAAGCAGATTAGCCCTGGTGAGGCATCTCTTGTCTGAGGGATAGTGGTTGGAGCAATCTCAGGATGTGTTTTGCCATTCAATATACCAAAGGTAAAGGAGTTTTTTTTTTTTTTTTTTTTTTTTTTATGATAACTATCCCACTTGCATTTTAGAATGGTCATTTCAAAGCTGTTGAGATTTTTTATTCTGATTTCTTATACTAGGAAGCCTGAAGCCTTGGAGAGGACCAAGGCATTTAGTTTTTACAGTAAAAATTATGTGTAAAACTGAAAAAAAATTAAGAACCCAAGCCTATAACAGAGGTTATAACAGTCTACAGTCAGGCAGACTTGCATTGACCTCAGTGGCATTTTACAGATACCAGAAGTGTGAGATGAAGAGGCCAACTCTTCTCCATGACAAATAAACTTCTAAGTTTTCCTTTGGGGAAAGCTTTTCTGGGTCATTTCTTCAGTGAGCTGAATTGTGAATCTGATTGCAGTCAGCAGTCTGTGCTGAACTTCTCTTTTGAACAGATCTTGTCAATCAATAGCATGTCTGCACATAGTTATGATTTGCACCAGCGAAATTTCTGATGACTGTTTGTTTTGATATTATTAACTGATATATATGTGTATTTCTTAGCAGACACTCTTAAGCAGAGACACTCTTAATGTCCCTGAGTGATCAAAAAATTTTGCTCAAGAAATCCTGAAACATAAATTGTCATTGTTAACTTATGTCAAATTTGTCATTAGTACTTCCTGTTTCTAAAACTGTGCAATGACTTTTGACCCAGCCCAATATACCAGACCACATCTATTCCCCAGTAGGTAGCTTGTACAGCAATTTCCTCATCCAAGCTGGTACCAAGTTTGCAACATGCGTAACTAGCCTGCAATGATAGGCATTGGCGAGACATTGATGTTTAGAGTAGTAATAAATATTGCTAATGAAACAAGCTTTATGAAATTGGCTCCAAAACCAGCTGAATGATGCATGTGAACATGTAATTTATACCATTATTGATTGTTTTCGTGAGAGCAAACTGACACTGGCATTGACTTTCAGATTCTCATTTCATTCAGTCTTACCTTCTCCAGTCTGACCCCTCTAAGAGTCCAAGGTTCAGGTGGCAATTCATTGAAAACATTTTTTCTCAAAGACAAATAATAAAGGGTTTAATAATCCAACTTCTGTTAAAAATCAATGGCAAAACTCCCTTTTGAATTTTAAGAACAAAATTATTCCAATGTCTGTAGCTACCGACTACCATAAGGATTAATCTTAGATGTTTGGAAGAATTTCCCCTAGAGCAGGAAAAACCATCAAAAAGGCGACGTGTGAGGCTGCAAAAGGAGAAAAAAAAAAAAAAAAAAGAAAAAAAAAAAGAAAAAAGGAGTCATTGAAGAGAAACATGCATTTTCCTATAATCTCTATAATGAGGATGGATTTGAAAATACCAACCCAGCCTGTTGTGTGTAGGCTTGTTGCATACATTTATTACAAAAGAGTAGTAAATTATACCTTTTCCTTAGTTTCTCAGCCAGACGTGGCTGTATATTGAAAAGTTTCTTCTTAGGACTAGGAAAGTCGCTTAGCACAGGAGTGAGTCTTCCTTTCTTTTCTTCCAGTAATGCACCATCCTATGACAAATATTGTTGTGCACAGAGGAACAGCTTCAGTGAAAATGGAGATCTGAGAAATGCTGTCGTCTGAGAGACTTCTCTTTATGCTGTTTGTCTTTTATAGTTTGGTTGGGTTTTTTTTGTTTGTTTGTTTGTTTGTTTTTCTGAGGGCCCAGCCAGCCTAAGCCTGGAGGAGATGTTGCAGATATGGCATCAGGTGTTGAGAACCTCGTGGACTGGTTCTGAAGCTTTTGCCTATTTCCTGCTTACGTCACACAGTCAAGGTGACTTGTCTTGAACACCAATAGTATGTGGTTTGAGTTTTTTGTCTCACCAGAAACAGAGTTTCTGTCATTGATAGCACATCTAGTCTCCTGCTTTGATGCCTGAGGAGAAGGTGCTATTTCCCATCTCCTTGACCTTCAATCATTTTTTTCACTAGTTTATGCCAAGAAGCTAGGTGCTGTTCATCTGTTGTCTGGAGGCTGGCCTACCAGCCAAGTAGGAAAGCCATGAAAGAGACTGGATGTTCAGAGGTCCAACTCCCGTCACAGGTCTCTTTAGTCTTTTCCCTCAAAGCACAGGAAAATAATCACCCAAGTCAGCTAGGGCTCCTATGTGGGGTCATAGGGTTGTAGGTGAACACTAGAAGAGCTTTGCATGGAGATCTTGTGGCATAAGCATGAATGTAAAAAGGGTATTCCAGCGTTGCCATCAAGTCCTTCAGCCAAAACCAGGATGTCTTGGCATCAGCTATCCTTTACGGAACAGTCTCTGTGAGTGCCCTGAAAGTAGTGTAAATGTTTCCACTGTGACTAGACAGGCATCCACAGAACTCCAGGATGCTGGGACTACATGGCTTCTGGGACCCGAACTGTACAGCAGGGATTCTTCTCTTTTTAATCCATGCACCTTTGTGGACATACTTGTTTCCACAAATACTGACCAAACTAAACAAGTACCTTTAAATTACTAAAGCTGTTCACAGACTGCTTGTTTTGAATGATTGCTTACTAGTTTACTACACAAGACCATCTAAATTATGGGGTGCTTGGTTTTGTTGGGTTTTGGTGGGGGTTTTTGCCTGCTTTTTGCATCATTCACACTTTCATAAAAAGGAAGGTAGAAGATTGAAGAGATTTAAAGATGGCCACACAAACACTTCTGACATAGAGTTTTCTGTGAAGACATATTTTCACAATTGTCCAGAAGCCTTTTGCATACCTTGAACATTCTTTCATGAACTTGAAAAAAAATTAAACTGCATTTTCCCAGGCAATGAATAAATGGGCTGCAACCAACATCAAAGCAAATGTGTGTGTGGTTTATACTTAAAGCATTTCAAATACCTTTTTTTTATTAGCTCAGAGCCCAGCTCTGTTCCTGCTAAATTCACTTAAAAAGCCAAATAAGGCATATTTTGGCACTATGTATTTTTCTAAGCATTTCGCAGTTTTTGGGACATTACTCTAACATCTGTTTTTATTTCCTTGTTAATTCCTTTTCCTGACTTTGAACATAAAATGTTCAAGAAAGTATGATTTCAAGGATAGGATGTTTGTATGCTTTGAAAAAGCTCCATCTTAGTGTATGTTAGGATACATTCTTCATCTCAAAGCAAAAAAATGAGAATTAAAAACAAAAGGCCATATAAGTAATATCCAGGTAATACTTTACCATGCAAATATATTGTCACTGTGAAAAGCAGGAATATCAGCCAGAAAACTTGCAAGAAAAGAAAAGATGCACGCAAGAGAAGATGCTGGAGAAAGCTGTTTTATCAGTTAGTTGTAGGCTGTGACAAGAATGCCTAAGATAATTACTTAAAAGTAAACATTTGTGCTACGTAAGACCCTGATTTTTGCAAAAAGTGCAACAGATTCCTCCCATCATGGAGAGAGAATTTATACAGGGATCTGCCAAAAAAGAATCATAAAATCACAGAATGATAGAATGGTTTGGGTTGGAAGGACCTTAAAGATCATCGAGTTCCAACCCCCCCTGCCATGGGCAGGGACACCTCCCACTAGCCCAGGTTGCTCAAAGCCTCATCCAGCCTGGCCTTGAACCCCTCCAGGGATGGGGCATCCACAGCTTCTCTGGGCAACCTGGGCCACTATATCATCTCCCTCACAGTGAAAAATTTCTTCCCAATATCTAATCTAAGTCTACCCTCTTTCAGCTTAAAACAGATCCGCCTCATCCTATCACTACATTTACTGATAAAGAGTGCCTCCCCATCTCTCCTGTAGGCTCCCTTTAAGTACTGGAAAGCTGCTCTAAGGTCCCCTCAGAGACTTCTTTTCTCCAGGCTAAAAAACCCAGCTCTCTCAGCCTATCCTCAAACAGAAGGTGCTCCAGCCCTCTGACCACCTTTGTGGCCCTCCTCTGGACCCGCTCCAACAGTTCCATGTCCTTCTTATGCTGGGGGCCCCAGAGTTGAACACAGTACTCCAACCCTTTTTCTATACTACTATTTATTTAATTCTAAAGTGTAAGTCACAGTTAGATTTATTAGTTTAATCTTACTGGGATTACTGCCTTTGCATTTGGGCAGCATACTTGTCAGTCTCTTTCCTCTTCTCCTACTGCTCATTAGTTTTCTGGGGTAATAAACCTCTCTCACTTCCCTAAGTATTACTTTAAAATAATTTAGTATTTTTACAAGGAAATGATCCAGTCTCATGAGTATCATTCACTGCTGATGCCTCCTGCTTTCCACGGAAGACACAGCCTTTTAGGCAATTTGTTAACTTCTCAACACCTTGGAGAAAAAAAAAAAAAAAAAAAAAAAAAGAAAAAAAGTCAGCCCTTTTCAGGCTCTAATTGTACCCAAATGAGATTTACCGAGAAGAAGTAGATATTGAAGTGCCACTGAAAGAAGGATGAACTAAGGATACTCTGGCCACCCAAAAACTGACGGAGCTTGCTTGAAGGGACTTGATTTTCTACTACATTATTCCAAGCATCTCTAGAGCACTGAGACTTGTCAGAAAAACACTACTGCTGCTGAGCTTAACTCTGTGGTTCTAGCAGTGTAGTACTGGGAACGAGATGATACAAAATGTGCCATTCACGTCAAAGTGAGAGGTCTTTCTTTGGTTGGTTGGTTGGTTGGCTAGTTGATTTTTTTCCCCTGTTGAAGAAGCCATGCTTATTAGTTGTGTATCTGTTCTAGCAAGCATGGAGAACTTGGGAGGCCTGTGCCTCAGTGCAGTACTACTTGTTCTTCAGGATCAGTGGGCTAGTGCTTTCTTTCTCCCAAACCACTTCACCCAAACTGCAAACACAGGGGTGAAAAAAAAAAATAAAATAAAGTGACAGCAGCAGCCTCCTTTGCTAGGATTCAAAGAGGAAGATTTCTAACTTTGGAGGATATCAGTCACATAAGGAGGGATGAAAATGCTGTACAACACCACAGGCTCATGCATCCACAAAAATACTGCTCTTGACAGATTGCCACTGAGTTTTCCAAAGGAAGTTGAGGAGAAACAGTGGTATGTTGTACATTTTCTCCTCTTCCTTGCTTGTGTATCATTTTCCTTACAGGCAAAAGGACAGGGAAGAACAGCACAGTCTTAATCAGTTAACTATGCATAAGAATACCTCCCGAGCCCTCTGTCCTTCATTAAACTGATTATTTACTTTTGCTAGAGACTAGAAGCATTATTAGAAACATTCGTAAAGCATAGTGACAAACCTTTCTCTCCTTCACAGCCTTGCTTTCTGATATTTATTACTGGGACCAAATTGTGGAGTTTTATGGGTTTTGTAACCCACAAAGCTCATCAACAATTTGCTGTCAGCTGCATTTACCAGCTCCCTTTAGAAGATATCAAAAAACATTGCATATTTCTCTTTCAGTTATTCAATTTGGCTTTGTCACACTCTTCGTTGCCTCCTTCCCTCTGGCACCTCTCTTTGCTCTTCTGAACAACATCATAGAAGTCCGGCTTGATGCAAAAAAATTTGTTACTGAACTGAGGAGGCCAGACACAGTAAGAGCAAAAGATATAGGTAAGTAATGAAAAAATATAACATAATGTAATAACACAAAAAAAAACTCAATAAAGAAGAAGAAAAATTATAGTAAATCCATTAATAAGATCTGTTTTTTCACTTACAGGAATTTGGTATAACATTTTGAGTTGTATTGGAAAGCTTTCAGTTATCATTAATGTAAGTATTTGGTTACACCAGTTTCTAACCATGATCTTGGGAGCTTATGTTGTCCCTCCAACATAATTTAAAAGCGAAGTCTAATTTTCTCGATTGCTATAAAATACGGTAAAATCTAAGTTATCCAGTTCATTCTCGTGGAAGTGTGAAACATTATTTAATTACAAACAAGATGACCATTCACTCATCTCGTTCTCTCTGTCCTTGTGTTATGTAGGACAGGAAGACTAATTCATGTAAGAACAACCAATGAAGGAGATGTAAGCAGGCAATGATCCAGATAATTGATAAAGATCTACTTCTCATTCATACCCATGACTTTTTCTGTTCCTCTGCTAGTATAACTGTTGTTATGAATAAAAAGGATGCACATATAACATCCTAGATTCTAGGAACAGAAAGTCCTTAACTAGGCAGCATTAGCAATTTGTTCTGTTATGTACAGGTATGGTTATATCCCTAAACATAATTTCTCCCACAGAGTGAGTATTTCTGTAAGAGTAGTGTGTTTTGTTTTGGTTTGGTTTGTTTTTTTTTGAGATGGGTACACACTTCCCAAGCTACAAAATCTTAATGGGAAAATCTATTCTTTCATAGAACAAGAATGAGTACCTGAACATAATGTGTGTCTGGTATACAGTAATATTATGTTTATTGTTCTACATGTGTTCCTTAAGTAAAATTTTCCTGTATATGCTTTAAGATAAAAAGACTCATTTCCTAGGAGTTTAATCACACTATCTAGTGGAGTTTTGACCCACAAATCATAGAATCATAGAATCATTTAGGTTCAAAAAGACCTTTACGACTATTGAGTCCAACCATAAAATACCAAAGATATTGAAGCACTTTAGAAGGGCAAATGATTGTCAGTACTGAAGGGGAAGCTTGTGCAGAGGTGTTATGCAATTTATCTAGTACAATAGCTTCCAGCACAACAGCACTGTGTAGCAGTATGTAAGCTATTATTACAACTGGGAGAACTATCATGCCTCCAGAGAAGCAGTGTTTTTTGACTTGGGTGGAGCTTTGTTCTTTTATGGCTTGTCAGTTTCTAGGATTAAAGGTAGGAAATCTGTGCAGCCCTGAACATACCCATAATTTAGCTGTCAGGCATAGATTTCAGGTTTCCAGCACTGCTCTGTGCTCAGTGACCAAACCTCTGTAGCCTTTTGGTTTAATCTGAATACACTTTGCAGACTTAGGATCCTTGATTATCTCCTGTGTCAAACAAACTCTGAACATTTTTATTTCCTGGGGATTTCATTAAAATATCAATTATCTAATTTTTATTGACAGAAATGTAAATATGTGCATATCCAATTTAAAAAAAAAAAAATTCTGAATGTCCGGTTCTGCTTCTCCATCTGAATAATATTGGTGTAGAAGATTTCCTTAGCAAAATTTAGTTTTAAATTAATTGAATATGATCTAGATACTTCTGTGTCCGATTCATTTCACAATTATACCAGTTTTATACCAGCATGAGATCCATCAAAGTCAAACGTGGAAACTCTGATGCAGGGGGAAATGTAGGATGACTACCTTACACTCATCTGGTTTATCTCAGATAACAAGTGTGTAACTACACCAAATTATACTCCAAATTATACCAGGTAGCTATCAATCATGTTTTGTCATAGTTTTTTAAAAACTAGTGATAGACCTCCTAATGGCTCCAGGGATGAAAAGGGTTGGAGAAATATACAGTACACTAACTGCTTTTGCTACTTTATGCTCTAAAAAATATTCCATTTCCCTAACTACAACCTTTTTCTGGAGAGACAGAGCGGGTTACTGTGCATTTATATATGTTCTATACCAGGTCTGGCCATTTAACTCTTACTTCATCACCACTCTGAACTTATTTGAATGTGAAAATTATTGCCTGAATTAACCTGAAACATGTTAAACATAGATTCATGACACTGTTGTTTGGTTGGATTTTTTTCATCTCTCAGGCTTTTGTAATTGCTGTCACCTCTGATTTCATTCCACGCCTTATGTATCAATACGCATATAGTCAAAATGGAACCATGCATGGCTTCATCAATCACACGCTCTCATACTTCAATGTCAGTCATCTCAAGGCTGGAACACAGCCAGAAAACTCCCTGTTTGCACAGGATGTTTTATTCTGCAGGTAAAGTACTTCTAATAACAGGTTGCATAATCAAAGTAATTTCTTTGGGTCTTTTGTCAAACTAAATTTTTCTAAGTGGCAACTGATAAGATTTGTGCCTTTAAAACGGTGGTTTTAAGAGTATTCTCACTATCTTAGAAGGTTCTTAAAAGGGTTTTACCAGTGCATTAAAAGGCAAAATAAATAATTAAGGCAAACTTATGGAAAATTATTTATTTACTGAAAGACATAACTTTCATTAAAAACAATGAGTTTCAAAATGGACATCCACTAATTAGAACCAGGCTTTCTTTTTCTTTATGAAGTTCAGTGTTTGTTTGATGAGATCTGAGTTTTCAATATATTCTGCCCATCTTTAAGACCTGCACTGTTCCCCATCCACATGTCTTATATTTCAGATTCGTCTTTTCAAACTGGGGAACCAAGGCTTGACTTCCTTTAAAATATGTCCAAAATGTCTATTCCACTGCTCCCGTAGTGCAGATACCTATGGAGTTGTTCCAGTTTGCATGAGAAATCACCAACTTGGTTCCAGGGCTCTCAAAGTAACCTTTCTTTATTATAAAATTATGCAGAAAATCAAAGAGCTGTTTTAAGGCAGTATAACCCAAGGCTGTTCAAAACTGAGCTCCTTGGATCAGTGCTATATTCAGTGCCTGCCTCAACTTCCCTTTGGACTCCCTTGAAATCACACTGTGCTTAGCCTCTACAATGGCAAGAAAACATCACAAAACTTGCTCTTCCAATTTCTTTGAAAGGAGAGTCTTCATTTATATGGTTTTTACTACACACAGGTCTTTAATTGACCTTCCTTGTTTTGATGCATAATATATTCACATATCTTCATTGTCTTTTTCTGATGTGTGTCAAGGTTTTTGAATCTGGTACTCCTGACAGTTAACATCTGAACCTGTCCTGGTTCTAAAACCAGTTTCCCCTCTGTCTTTCCCAGCCACCTTTCTCCATCTCAGGTCTTTGTTCTCCTTCTTTCATTGTGTGGTTTTACTTGGAGAACAAATTTTTGGCTAAGGCACCAGAGGCGGGATTCTCGAAATCTATTACTGTATTCTCTCAGAATCACTGTCAAAGGAAGGACATAAAATCAGTTACCAAGCAGAGCAGAATGATGGGACAAACCTCACAGGTGATATTCGCATACCATCGAGCATCAGATTGACCTTTTCTTGCAATACTGGTCTGCTGAATACTCAGATACTGGCAGAAAATACTGTTAGTATTGTAGATATTTTATATATCAAGTAGTGTTCTCTGGTTAGAGCTTCAGAATTCTTCTTTCTTCCCATTCACTTGAATTCATTGTCCTTGACAAATCTATATTCAAAATACAGACAGATTCCTTCATTATTAGTTCCAATGATCCCTACATGTCTGCATGGCTGATATTCAGAGTTTCTTAAAGAAACTGTATTTAAAGTCAATACAGATATGAAAGGCAGATGCAAATTTTTATTCAGTTCTGTTATGTTATGACTATTAGTCTCTTCTATAAATCTGAAAGAGCGGCTCTCGGTATGACATAGAAGGCTTGTGACTAAAGCTAGTTAGGATGCACATTTTTGCCCTTACAAAACCTTTGTCTTCATGTTAAACTCGGGGAGGGAAAATATTTCAAATAAATAATTTTGATTTAAAAAAAAATAAAATACACAAAATTCAATTAATTTTAAATATTTTCCGATTTTACCGTTCTAAAAATAATTTAGAAACAAGCAGCCACTTGAAAGCAAAGAGAAAAATTAACTTTGTAATTGTGTTTCTAACTTAGATGCTGTAAATCGCCCTTCAGAACAGTTAACTTGTTTTCACTGATTACTTAAGGGGTCATATTCTAGCTACGTCCCTGAAGCAGCCAAAAAAACTTCCCCTTACTCCTAAATGACTGCACATTTCTAAATGTAGGCTACAACCCTATCTCCCACAAAATCAGGGGTATTTTTCCATTCTGATTTTCTTAAGGAATAAGAAGTTTGGCTAAAACAGCCTGAGAAGGAGCAGATGGAAACAACAAGGCCTGCAAATCCATACCCATCTTAGAGAATATATTAAACATCATAATGTAATAATTTGCAAGAAAGAAGTCTTGAAGTTGGCATTATTCAGTGTAGCCTGTGCATGTTTATCTCCTGCTCTCGTGCAAGCAAACTTTAATCATACTTAGGATCCCACTGATTTTAAGCAGGGTATTTGTCTCTCTCAACTATAACCCATAAAAATTATGTATCTTGGTTCCTTCACTGGAAGCAGAGCAAATGCAGAGAGAATTCAGGCACTGCAATTGGGATTGCCTTTGGGATGTACCTACCTTCTTACCTTGACTGCAACGGAGGCAAGATAAGTGCACAGATAAAACTCCTAACTTTTAAGGAGGTAAAGAGAGAGAATATAACTTAGCATGTCCCAGTGTCAGGAACTTTGTTAAAGGGATCGGTGCTGCCTCTCAGGAGGCAGTCAGATGAGAGCTGAGGGCAGACAGAAAGGGAAAAAAAAAAAAGCTCTCTGGTGCTTAGGGCTGCATGCTGTGCTCTACATGCTGTTTTGCTTGTGATGGACAAGGTAAAGCATTTTAAACCTGGGGGCTGTCCTCTTTCTTTTCTCAAAATGTTGTTCCCTGTGAGCTCTGCTATTCCCCAAATTAGCCTGTATTTTCCTTCAACAAGCATCTTGGTCCACACGGATCTCCCACTTCACTGTGACTTCGCTGATTTCATTTTGCTACTGTTTACCTCGTCACAGGTATGAGTGACAGTGTATTTGGAAATGTCTGCATTAACAACAGCGGTGAAAGGTGCTCCTCAGATTAGCATGGATTCAACAGAGCCAAAATACAGGGAAAAGGGAACAATCCACACTAGGTATAAAAATGGTCCCCATCTGATAATATCAAGTCTATGCCATTAAAAAAAAAAAAAAAAAGAAAGAAAAAAAAAAAGAAAAAAATTGATTGCAAACATGGCAAACATGAAGCATGTACTAAATGTTTGACCATGTACTAGTCTGAATGAGAAACAACTACGAGAGCATTTCTGTTCCATTATCAGGGAATAATTAGGAAAGGATGTCAACTTCCACATTCACTGTTTCTCATTATCACCCCACCTCATTTGAATCTTATCAAAATCTCGTTTTTGGACAGAACTATCACTGTGACAAAATATGGGGTATCTAGCTTGTGTCCCAAGAGACAAGCAACAAACCCTGTCCCTTAAACTGGAAAGCTTGAAATAAAATCTGCTTTTCTGTTTCTGGCAAATACGTTGGGAACAAGCTGACCTCTCTTATTCTTAGATTTCTGTGACCTCTGGAGATAAATGTGGTTACAATAAGCCTGAATGTTACCCCTTACGGGCATTGCCAGACATTAAGGTATCTTAAAAATAACCATAACGAGCCAGAAACAACTCTCCCACTGAACATCCAGAATACATTCTTTGAATATTTTGAGCAGCATTTTCTACAATGCTGTGAACTCTTTGGCACTGCTTCCAAATAAACATTGCTGTAATGACATTCTGTGGAGTTGTAATGATTTTTTTTCAGAGCGAAATATCATTTGTGTAGCTAAAGGCAAATTAAAAGCAAACCTTGCTAAGTTACGTGACATTTTTATTTCTTTAGTCTTTTTAGTCCTTATAATCTGGTATGATAATGGAGTACATGAAAGCCTGCTGATCACACTGACAAGAAAGCAGCAGATAGGGAGACATTAAAGGGATTTTTCCCTTAACACAAGCCTGCTCCAATATTCAGCAAATTTCTAAAGTGTCTTTGAATGAATTAATTTTCTTAATGCCCCTGGATTCATCTCATCTACTCCCAGTGATCAATCGTGGATTCTAACATTTTTCCCTGAAAAAAATCTTATATACTCCTGCATTGCTGAAGAACTACTCCTTGTGATTCAGTCATGTTTTCTTCAATTTCTTGTCAAAGACCAGCTGAAAAAGGAAATGAAACAGAAGCTGATTTAGTCTGATTCACAATTCCACTTACATACACATTTTGATTTTTAGTACCAGTCTTTCTTTTTCCCCACACAATAGGCTTATTAAATATACTTGCATATTTCTCTTAGCTCTGACTGCAGTTCAGTTTTGTGTAAGTTTTGCCTAGTCCTCTCCATCCATCCTCACGTCCCCAACATATCTCTACTTTCATTGTGCATTTTTGTTTTTTCCCCTCAGAACTTTTTCATGCTTTATTCTTAAACCATATTGACTACTTCATATTCTTGTCCTTTTTCAGTGGGTTAGAGTTGTTTGCTATTTTTGAAACACAACAGTCTTTGTGGCAACAGTTGTTTCTTTCCCAAGCATACCTGCTGAAAGAAATATTTTCATAGAATCATAGAATCATAGAATGGTTTGGGTTGGAAGGGACCATAGAGATCATCTACTTCCAACCCCCCTGCCATGGGCAGGGACACCCTCCACTAGCCCAGGTTGCTCAAAGCCTCATCCAGCCTGGCCTTGAACCCCTCCAGGGATGGGGCATCCACAACTTCCCTGGGCAACCTGTTCCAGTGTCTCACCACCCTCACAGTAAAGAGTCTCTTTCTAATATCTAGTCTAAATCTGCCCTCTTCCAGTTTAAATCCATTACTACTTGTCCTGTCACTACATGCCCTTGTAAAAAGTCCCTCCCCAGCTTTCCTGTAGACCCCCTTCAAGTACTGGAAGGCTGCTGTAAGGTCCCACTGGAGCCTTCTCTTCTCCAGGCTGAACAACCTCAACTCTCTCGGCCTGTCCTCATAGGGGAGATGTTCCAGCCCCCAATCATCTTCGAGGCTCTCCTCTGGACCCATTTGAACAGCTCCATGTGCTTCTTCTGTTGGGGGGCCCAGATCTGGATGCAGTAGTGCCAGAGGGGCACTGTCCATGTTGCCAATAAAGATGTTAAATAGCAGCGGTCCCAGTAATGATCCCTGAGGAACGCCACTCATCACTGTCTCCATTCGGACATTGAGCCGTTGACCACAACTCTCTGAGTGCGACCGTCCAGCCAATTCCTTATCCAGTGGGTGGTCCATCCATCAAATCCATATTTTTCCAGTTTGGCCACCAGGATGTCGTGTGGGACAGTGTCAAAGAATTCATTAATTTTAGGAGTCAAGAATTGAAGAGATGAGGGAAAAGATGGACTTTTTAAAAAAATAAACTACCTGCAGAATATAGTGGTTAGAAAAGGCCTAGGTTATTGCACTTTGAAGTCCCATGAGCCATAGAATAATTAAAAAGGGAGGTGGGAGACAGCCCAGGTACATTGTCTGTAGCTCTGACAACATCTCCCTTCACCATAAATCATTTGCTGGTGTTCTGTTGAACGTAGTTTCAGTGTGATTTCCAGCTGAGCTTGGTGAAATTTCCATGGGGTCTGATGTCCTGCAACACTAACATAGTTTGTGAAGCTTAGAGTACATTAAATGGAAAACCTATCACAGTTGGTAATCCTTCCAGGTGAACTTGGGCTCAGTGTCAAGAATGGGATTGATTTATAGTGCTAGGCAAAATCCACAACAAACTTAGTGGTTTTCCTTGTGTTTGATGTTCAACCAGGTTTAATTCAAGGGAACTGACTCTGGCACTCCCCGCAGCCCTTGTACACAGATTTGAGCAGCACACAGGAGTTCACATCGTACAGAAAGATACTAGAAGCAGTAACTCACAATGCAGAGAGAGCATAGGACCAAACAGGAATCCTGTGTCAGACAGGACAGAGAGCTTGGATGCTGTGTATGCACCACTGAACAAAACAAATAATCAAGGGTCTAACACAGCCCAGGTAGTGCTTCCATAAATTAATGCAGCCCCCAATTTAAAGTTTTTTTCCTCCTCTCCCTCCTCCCTCTCCCCAGCATGGGTTGTACCTTGTGTCCTTTGCTTCCAGAAGGCACAGACTGAATTTCTTGGGGAGGGGGGGGATGGGGAGAGGAGGGTGTAGGGGGTATGTGGATTGTAAATGTATAATTTAACATGCAAAACCATGCAGACAGAACCTGAAGGTAATTTTGGAGAGCACACCTGCAAACTGAAGCTGACAGATTTTATATATTAACCTTCTCCATTATCCCCCAATGGAGGCTTTTCCACAGTCTAATGAATCTTACTGTCAGGAAGGGTTTTCTGGTATTCAAAACAGATTTTCCCTTTCTTAATTTCATCCCATTACGCCTAGTCAAACACTGTGAACAGCACTAAATTATCCCTTTCAGTCCTAAGGGCACAATTTGTGCATGGTTATCATGTCCAACTTTGGCTATTACTTACCAAAGTGGAGCAATACATGTGCTCTTCTTTAATCTTTTTTGGTGAGTCAGTCTCCTCAGCCCCTGGATTGTTTTGCTTAACTGTCTTCAATTTGTTGCTCTTTTTTTTCTTTTCCTTTTTTTCTTTCTTTTTTTTTTTTTTTTTCCTCTGAAATCCCCACAGATGAATGGCTGAATGGAGCATTCCAGGTGTGGCTTTACCTGAGCTGTTTAGAAAAGGGCTAATACCCCCCAGCGCCACTGAGCCTTTTGTTTATAGATCCACAAGTCATACTGCCCTGCTGCCATATTTCAAACTTGTGCTAACTTGCTGGCCACTGTAAGCTCCAGGCTATTTTCATTGCATTTTATTTCAAACTCTATCCTTTCAAAGATCCTTCAATTGGTTTTTTTTTAAATTATTTTCCATTTTCACAGATTATTCTCATTGTGTTTCCTGTCTGTATTTCTTATTGCTTTCTGTTTTTCCTGCTATTTGAAAAACTTTCCAATTTAGAAGCATCTGCGACTTTTATTAGCGTGTTGTTTACTTCGAAATGATTGATGATAATACTAAAAGCATCAGCCTTTAGACCAAACCACTAAGGCTCTGTTTTATCCTGGCTAAGGCTAGACAGTTAATGTAAGAAGTGCCTTTCCCATGGCTCCCCCTGTTGTTAATGCAAGGACAGGAAACACCGGAGTGTGAGTCAGATTTTAGGAGGGCTGAATTATTCCTGAAATTAATCAAGGTTTAGGTGAGATGAATGCAGGCTTGTCTCCTTTGGCCTGAAAATGCCTTGGACTACCTCTGTGCTTTGATTTCAGCACTTTATTCCCTGTATACTGAGATCAATTTAACATTAACAAAAAAAAAAAAAAAAAAAAAAAAAGGGCCACATTTGTAAATCCTGGAAAATCTGGAAATTTCTAACATTAGAATAATGTTCTGATTCTCGTTACAACTGTGAAAACCAGACTAAGCTTGCTAAATTCAGTGGAGATAGTCCAGCTCTAATTCTGGAGTTGTATTTCATAATACGTGTTGAAGTAGGAACATGGGGAGAATTTGTTTCTTTGGATTTCATAACTGGAAAATCATGTTAATCAAAGCAATTGGTGCAGGAGGAGATTGCTGGAAATGTGTAATGACTGAGATGTCTTCATCAACAGGTTCAAAGACTACAGAGAACCACCTTGGTCTCATAATCAGTATGAGTTTTCTAAACAGTACTGGGCAGTCTTATCTGCTCGCTTGGCTTTTGTTATTCTGTTTCAGGTAAGTCTGTTTTGTTGCTGCAATTTCAGTCATAGAAACATCATATTAAATGAATTAAAATGTGTGTGCCAAAGAAGCCCATGCCCAGTAGAGCTTTTGTGTTTGCAGATACCCAGCCTGCTGAGGTGTGAGTGGGCTGCAGCACAGATTCTCCCTTTGGAGCACTGTGGCACACTTCCTCAGCAGAGGTTTGCTCTGCTTTCATGGAAGGGAAGACCCACAGCCTGCATTAGCCCCTTGCACTAGCAGCAATCCACAAAATACCTCAGGCTCTTGAATGTTTCACTTAAGTGGACTCTGTCAGCTTTTATACTCTCAGAGGCATCACTTGTAAAAAGCACATAAATGCTACTTAGGCTTGTGAAATGCTGGTTTTTACCCAAAGCAAGAAATAATCAGAAGTAATAAATTCTCCAAGGTCTTTTGCTACTTTCTACAAGTAAATGGAACAATTTCTCCCCACTGTGCAGATTTCATTGGCAAGGGATTTGCTATTATGGCTTGCCTTCTGAATGGCAGAAACCTTCTGCTCTCTTCCATGATCTGGGATCCCTCCACAGTCAAACTGGGCCCACTCCTCATATTGAAATCTGCCTGTCTTTTCTCCTCACCTGCCATATATTCTTAAGTGTTACTGTGAGTCTTGCCTGGTTTATATTGCCCTCTTCTGCTTCTTTGCTCTGTCTTCAGAAATGTTCCACCACAAACTGCAAAACATTTGAAACCAACTGGTTACGCTGGGCTTCAAATAGCCTGCCTGTTGTTCTGCCAGAGTACATTCCCTGGTTAATTAGCTCCATTGTCTCGGATGGGGTTGGAGAGTTCATGCTAGTAGCCTTGTCAGCAAACGTTCTCACACATTTTGAGACATTACACAACACATCACTTTTCAAAGCATTATCACGATAATGTAAACCCCAAAGCTTAATGGATCTATAAATTTCACAAACAGGCAAAACTTTTTGCCCAGTCTGTTTTATGGACATCACCTGTAATGACCTTGATACTTGAGGCTCAGGGTTGTGGCTTGTATGCTGTGGTAGTGTAAAAAAAATCCTGCTTGTCAGCAGACAGAAAGATTTGAGGACACATTGACCGTGAAAGTTGTCTGCTGTCTGCTCAGGCCACATTGGAAACCCATGGGTATGACTGTGTTGGAGGATGCTCTCACTGATGTTGCCCTTATAGTAATGGATTCTGAACTCAGTCTCAATGAATTTCATGTTGAGAACTGAGCACCTTTGGATGCCTGTAAAGAATAAAGTTGTTTTAGCTATTTAGGCCATGAATCATTTGATGAATCCAAGTCGCTTTCCCATTTCAAACCTAACTGAAGCACATGTTTAATTCAGCCACTCCTCTGAGGGGGAGTTGTGCACAAACGTGAACTGTTTGTTGAACTAAGATCTTACTCAACTGCTTAATACTACACACTGTCAGCAAAATGTGTTTGATACCTGCCTCATAGCTATAGCAAAGGTTTGCTTTTGCTCTAGGGTCAGTATTTTGGATTTTTCATACTTGCTTCACATCTGTTGCTGTGTTTGCAGAACTTGGTGATGTTCCTCAGTGTTCTGGTTGACTGGATGATTCCTGACATCCCCAAGGACATCAGTGTACAGATCAAAAAGGAGAAGAGCATACTTGTTGACTTCTTCCTGAAGGAAGAGCATGAAAAACTGAAGCTGATTGAAAGCTTTATCATACGTGACAAGCAGAAACACAAAAGTGGGACCAAAGGTGAAAAGATCCGGGCTGCCAGCTTCTGTCAGTTTAACCGAAGTCAGAAAGGCAGCTTTACATCCTTCAGCTCACAGCACACAGAAGTGTGACTCCTTAGGGAAGGGTAACATCCTATGCTTACCTCTGCAATACCTGCTTACTGTGTGACGTGATTCTGAGCCTTGAGCAAGGGAGGCAGAGACAGTCAAGGAGGAGACAGGGAGCAAAAAGGAGGCTTCTTTTGCTTCCTTAGAAACTCCGTATTCAAGGGTCTCTGTTACATTTTATATGCTATCTGGGCTGCGGCATTTTCAGACTTTACCAGTGCAAGATAAGGGCTATATTGTGGCTGTAGCTGGTCCTTGTGGTGATGCATGTGAGTTGGGTAGGCACACAGGAATTCTCACTCATGCAGCCTCTGTGGTAGGACCACAACCATTCCTCTTCATAGAGACACCATGTGGGGCACAGGGAATAAAAGGGACGCTCCTCCTCTAGTATCTATCTTTTGGCAAATCTGACTGACCAAGGCAAAGTCTGCACAAGACGTGGTCTCATGGCTTGTAGCTGCCAGCCAATAATATATAAACATGTGGAGTCTCAAGGAGTTATTGTGCCTTCCTACCATACACTGCCACTTGGTGCTGTCTCTGTAGAGCATGCAGGGCTGTTGTTAGGGACACAGAGCTGTGGCAACAGAAAGAATGAAAATCACTGAGCACTTTCATCTGCAGATATGTTGTGTTTTGCTTAGCAGGAGCTTGAATGGATGTGCTAATGAGCACAGAGGCCACAACATATGCATCAGAATGAAGTAAAGCTGCTAGAACCAGGGAAGCTCATTGTTATTTATTGTCCTGAACAAAAAAAATCCCTTGCATCTTTGATTCTCCGCTCACTTAGACTGGGAATTCAGCCAGTATCAAGAAGAATCCCGCCACTAAACCAACAGCAGTGCAAAGCTGACGAGTGAGAGTGGAATCAAGCCCCGTAAATCATCTAGCATTTTCATGTACATTGTGCATAAAGTAACAAAAGTTGCCACTGTTGTGCATTTACTGTGAAATAAAATATTTGGCAGAACTGCATTTCATTGGAAGATAAACTTATCCACTAACCAAGCTTTCATTTACAAGTATTTAATGAATAAATTTATTCTGTTATGAATGAAAATAAAATTTTCTTTAAAAATATGTTCTTTTCCTGTAGATTCTGTGTCTAACCAGTCTTGAAATTCAGTCTGGATAAAATATTTTCTTCTCATTTTGTCTGCTTTCTAAACCATCAAAAACACAAACCAAAAGAAGTGCTTCAGTTTCAGGCATTGTAGGCAATATGATTGCCCTTTAACATTATAATGGTATTATATATATTTCTGAAGCCTAAAAATTCATTGTTCTCTAGATGGAAAGATATTTTTATGAGAACTTTTGGTAATTTAATTAGAGGTGTGAAAATAATTGGGTTGTTTTCATTCAGTGCCTAAACAAAAAGAAAATGGGAGAACTCTTTCAGGGTAGGCTGAAATTAAAAGTTTCATTTTTAAAATTTCATTTATTTATCCCTTCTATATAGTAGATCAAATTTGAAATGATAACGTCACCTTAAATAAAACTGCAAATGTTTAACTTTGTTGAAAAAAAAGTCTGACCTCTCAAAATATTTTCTTCTTTTTCCCTTATCAAAATTCCATTGCTGAATTTCAAATGAAGTCAGAGAGAGTTCTTCTCCCTTCTGAAACATTTTTTGTTTGCTTGTTATTTTTAAATTAGTAACAATTTGTTAGGGATATTGCTCAGATCTCAGTTTGACTACATATGCTCAAGACTAGAAATACAGCTTGTAAATGTGCAAAAATGTGTAGTACAACGTTTCTCCCTTTTTTATATATACAGTGTCTAAAACAAGCTATTTGAAGAGCTCCTGACACAATGTATTGTATATAAACTATTGACTGTGTATATATTTGGTGTTTCTAATTAATTGAGCTAGATAGGAAAATATAGGAAAATAATCTTCTTCTTAGATACAATTTAAGCTTTTTCTTAGTATAAATACCTCATGGTCAGCTATGGTCATGTGAACAACATCCTTCTCAGGCCTGAAAGTCCTGTTATTGCATCTTGGGAAGGTTCAGGTGATGGGATTTGTATGATCAAAACGTAGCTATTAAAATTCAGGTAGGTTCATGCTGCAGCCACCAGAGAGAGAAAGACACCATGAGCCAGCTACTCATCCCATCTCAACACTGTTGCCTGAGATGGACAGACGAATCACCTCAGGGGATGCTCATCTCCTTCCCTCCACTTCAGTGGGAGCCCCAATGTCTGCCTTAGACTGTGCTTGGGCTTTAGGTTGCGGAAGACCAGCACCTGTCATCCTAAATCAGTGTGCTTGAGATGGTTGGATTGCAGAAAGAATTAACAAATACTAGCTTCCCAATTGATCATGCTTGTTTTCATAGAATCATAGAATCATCATTGTTTCGTTTTGTTTCAATCTTGCTAGGTGCTTGAATGAATATCTTTTTGTAAGAATGTGGTTCCCTGCTGGAAATCTGTGATTGGGCTAAGACATAAACCTTGTTTTTTCTCCTCTAAGATTAATGTTTAAATGAGGGCATTGTATCTCCTCAAAAACAAATTGTCTCATTTTACTTTCAAAAGACCAATAAGCCCTGTTGGGGATTCCATGATCTAATATATTAAGGCAGTCAATATTAATAACATCCATTCCCTCATTTACAGTAGAGGGTATTCTGGTGGGGGATTTGGGGGCTTGTGACTGTCTATGTTTGTTGTTTGCAATACTAGTTGATTGAAATACAATCAATTTTCTTCACTCCAAAATGCCTCTGATGGGGAGAAACGTTGTGTTTCCAAGCAGTAAAAATATCAATCTTGCCAGACCTTTAGATTATCTTAATTCTCCTTTTTTTTTTTTCTTTTTTTTTTTTTAAGGTATGTGAGAGTGCCTGCAGAAACGGGTTTAGAAAGAAGCTTACATGCAGTGGCTTATTCGATGAAGGATATGTAAAGTTAAGCCTCTTCTTAAAATAGAACCATTTTTGTACACCCTCCCTCTACCCAGGAAATGCCCTCTTGTCTTTTTAAACACTGTGAGTCACTCAAAAACAGTCAGAAAAATGCTATCCCAACGTTGAATGCATTAGGTTTTTGTTACACAGAATTTCTAAAACACACAACTGAAATGCTTGCTATGGTCCAAAAATGATAATGTGTTTCTAGATTTCCTAGTAAAAGGAACTACAGAAGCTGGCAGACGTACACTGATGCTCTGAAAGTTCTCCTGAGGTTTATATATTTCACTGAAACAAGGCTGGGAAAGCATCATAGAAGCAATCACAGCTGACATACAGATGGGATCTACCATGATATCACAAACAGGACAGACAGCTCAATTATCTTTATCTGTGATATGGTTTCTATTTTTTCACTTAAACTTGAGAGTTTCATTCACTCAGAACTCCTGCATGTTTGGTACTTGACTCAGGTGCAGTCCCTGAGGATTGCATCCTTTGTTACATTTCTATGGCAACCTCTAGATTCTCCTGACACCTGCTTCCCATCAGCGCCTGTAATTGTAGATCACTAATCAGGCATTCATTCATTCCAAGTTTCTAACTTATCTCTTTTGGACAAAGCAAGACTCCATCTGATCCCTTTTTATCAGCATGATACTTGTAAGTCTACCCACAAAGTGCCCGCTTGCCATAACTTGTGTCTCAGAAGGGGAGAATGACTGTTTCAAGAGATGTGCATGGAAAGCTCTCTCTAGGGAAGAAGAGAACAGAGATGCAAGCAGAAACACAAAGAGGTAACAAAACCTGTGAGCTATTGTAATTTCTTGCTTTAGCAATGAAAATGAGCTAAAATCTCTGCAAAAGAAAGGAAAAAAAAATTGTATAGATGTTCCTGCACATTTAGTTCAGAATTTCATAGCCCTCTGGATTGTTCCAACCCTGAATTAAGTAAAAAGCCCAAGTAAAACAAACAAACAAACAAACAAAAAAATCCTGCATCCCTTTGCACGTGAGTAGCTAATACCACACTGATTACTACACATAGTCACAAAACACTGAATCCACAGTCTAGGTTTCATATGGAGTCGCATTAATAGGAATGTACAAAATTGCACATCAAATCAGAACAGTGAGAATAGGAAGTAGAAAAGTGGAGGAATGAGGCTTGTATAAAGTCTTAACACAGATATAATTGGATGTAACCGTGTAATTATCAGGCAATGTAAGGTGTGTCCACCTCTGTGTCCAGCAGAAGCTCATGGCAACTGAAAGAGGTTGCTGCTACATGTACCACAGCTTCTTCTTTGGACCATTCGTGCAAGGTAGCTTTAAACAGCTTGTGGAAATTATTCAGAAGAAATCGACCCAGATTGAAGGAAGTCCCTGCTCTGAATCATGCTACGAACTTAAACACCGTTCAGTTACAGAATCCATCTAACACACACAGTCAGATGAACCCTCTCATGGTGGTTATCCCTAGTTTTAAAGAGGTCTTTCAGGAACTGAGTGAAGCTGCAGCAATTTTAGCCCTTTCTGTCATGTCTTCTTCAAGCAGACTTGCCTGTTTTTTTAATCATCAGCACTAGATGACTTTTTGTGATGGGTATCATTGGCTTTTCAGTCCTCAGCATTCTCAGTATGTAGAAAATATTACTATCTAGAACTCTTCTGCCGTTTGACCTTACATGACACTAAAAACTGATGAAATGTAGTCCAGGAAGAAAAGGGTAGCCTATGTGGAAGTATGTCTGTTAAATTACTGCTTAGAAATATCCAACTCAACATGCACAATATTTACCACTGTTAGAAATAAACTCTTCTAACTACAATAATGTAACATCTGTTACTGTTATGCAGTTTCACCTTTTAATTAGGCACAGATGGTCTTCCCATTCCCCGTCTGGTCTAATTCTTTTGCTTTTGAGAAGAAAATAGAAACCAGTTTTGTTTGTGACCTATTCTTCTAGGTAAATTCCTCCACACTCTACTCTGGTTAAAGATATCTCATGTGTCCAGTAACACAAGATTTTCAGATACACCAGTCCAAAGTACCTTTATTGCACATAGAGGTATGGAGAAAGGAGGAGAACGTGCACCTGAACTTCCAGTTGTTACCTTGTAAAGGTCATTGGTACATGGTTCATCCAAAAGACCCACAGGCAATGGAGATTGAGGTATACTTCTAGCATGAAAATGAGTATACATTCTGTATGCCCTGTGTGCAACCTTTTGCAGGAAGGTTCTGCTTTAGTTATTTTCTAAATGTGTTTCAACCCTTCCTAAATCCCTCAGTACTACCAAAATTCTGAATATGCCCTACAGTTCCCATCCTTTAGCCATCATCTGCAAATGTACTCAATTATTAATTGATTATTAAATTATTAATCATCGCATTAATTATCAGGCTGCCAATGGAATGGTTAAAATTAATCAGATTCCCTAACAACTCCTGAGACAGCCTGATAATACACTTTATTCATACATAATGAGCTAACAAATCTTTTTATGTGTATTTTCAGTCTGCTTGTCAGCACAATCCTGCAGCTTTACTTTTCCTAATTCTTAAGAAAGTAACTAACAACTCTTCTACTCACAGTGTTTTCTAAGCTATTCCTACTGATGTCCCACTTCTACAGATAAAGTTTTAATGAGCAAAATTATTACTATAATAGGATTATATTACGTCTGCCTCTAATGTGGCCACCTGAGACAAGATCCTCAGATTCAAACCTCACTGGAATCAGTGGAAGTCCTTCTTTTGGCTTCAGTACTTCCATGTTCAGAGAGTGTTTCTCCTATGCAGCTCTGCACGCAGCTTTCAGCTAAATGTAGGAAAGTTAGAGAGAGAAATGTGACAGCAGTGAAAAAATGTGCATCCACAGCAAACCCTTCCATTGCTGTGGTCTTCAATGCGTCCCACTATGTCAGTGCTATGGAAAATGTGGGCAGTCAGCAGTTTGGGATTTGACCCTGCATTTTCCTGAGACTGGATCACTCCTCAAAACTGACTAGCAATTTTGTCTACATTCATACTGATGTCTTGTTGGGGCTGGATTTAGTAAACTTGATTTTCAGAAGAGTTATCACTCTGTGCTTCCATGTGGCATGGATTTAAGGCAGACACAACTATGATTCAATTTTGAAAACTATGATCCTTGAATTTAAATATATAAGGAATTAAAAGAATAATTATTTTATAGATGTTATTCTGATGAAACAGGAGTAGTACACAGCACTGTTATAAATAAGATAAGATAGGTAAGAATCTAAGACTACTGATCCATAATCTAGTTAACTCTGTATAGGTTATCTAAGCTACACAACTTCTGGGGACAGGGTGCCTGTTATTCCATGCTGTAGTGTTCGATTTCTCTAAGTTTAGAGAGAGAAGCAATGTGATCCATCAACTTGGAAAGGCGACTGCAGCTCTGTAGCTGAACCACACGTTTTTGGGAAAAACTGTTCTGAGAATGAAAGTTGTGCCTTTTAAGCTAGAAAGAAGCTAGCCAGGGAGGTGGAAGGAGGGAGCAGGAGAAGCTGTGAGAATAATGCTGTTCTTGTTCAAACAAATGTCTCTGCATGCTGTTTGCTGGTAGACACGCTTTTCGGAACTTACCAATATCGTATTCCAGTCCATAGCCTCATCCTTTGTTGGAGCTCTGACAACCATAACAGGATCAGAGGAAAAGACTCACTAGCATCAGTGTTTCTAAATGTTGCTGCATAAAATGTCTTGATCCAGTCAGTATAAATTCCTATTCTTTCATTGACTACTAATGCTAATGTTTAGATAAGCCTTCACAAAAAAACAGTATTTCACTAATTTTAACAGTTTAATTTGAAATTCATTTATAGGGGAACAAACTGTTCTCTGCTTAAAGGGAAATTACAGGAAGAAATCACAGCCCTACCTGAATCTGACCCACAAGGTAAAGTCTGTTTTCTGAGTGATTCCTGAATACTTTGCTGAATTTTATACACAAAGGACAGCAGAAATTCAAGGCAAAAACCATGGATGTTTTAACTGCACAAATACATAAAGAACTTCCAGCATTTTCTACCAAGCACTTAGATAGAAAATTAACCCTATCATGACAAGCCAATTCTTAAGAGGATTATTTTCCAAATAATTTTTCCAGTAGCCACTTGTTTAAATAAGGGACAAACAAAGGTGGCAAAAAAGTTGTCTTGAATCCTACATGTGTGGTATAAACTTTCCTCTTGTGCCCAATGTTTTAACTTCTTTTCCATCTGTTCTGAAGCTTTTTTTAAAAATTTTATTTTAACAAAGTTACATATTACTGGTAGAATCTGAATTAGGAACTAAAGGGAAAGGCTCTTTCTGCATTTATTTAACTGTATGTATGCATATTATAAATATTACAGCAATTTGTATTTTCAAAGTACAATTCAAATCTTAGCTAACTCCACAGAACTTCCTACTGTTGATGCTGGGAGAGGGTTTCTACTTGCTATAAAATTAAAGTAACTCACATGTAAAGATTGGGTAGAGAGTGTTGGGGTTTTCTTTCTCTGCTTTTTTTTTTTTTTTTTTTTTTTTGCAAGAATAAATAAGTTTAAACATCATATGATTTGTTCATTTAAACGCCATGTAGAACTGGTTCCAGTAGATGGAGCAATAAAGCAGAAGGAAAACAATGCCACATTGCCAAGGTACTCCAAGGAGGTAGACATGTTCATGAGGCAGGACATGAAACACACACATTCATAAAACACGTCTCAAAAAGAAAGTATTTTGAAAGCTACTCCACAGATTCAAGTTCGGTGAGAAGTACTTTTCACATAACTGACACTGACAGGAGTTTTTCCTTGGAATTGGCTTAGCAGATGAAGAAAAATAACCACTTGGGATTTTTCCAAAGCTAAGAAAATAGATTAATTATAAATGTCTTGCTATTCTCTTGGCTTTAGTAGAGATTAGGACAGCTTAATCCTTCAACAAAAGCTAATGCTGTGAAGAAGTATTAAATGAGACGAGCTTTACATATCCCATACAATCTTCAGCCTCTTACTTTCCACTGTCTCTCTCTTCTGACTCCATATGTGCTGTATGTTACCTTGTTTACAAACGGGTTGTGCATCACGGCGAGCATCATGTGCTGCAGGAAACACGGCCGGAGGTCCCACACAGGCACAAGCCAGCTGAGCTGCAGATCCTGGGAGACACAGCGGCACCTCAGGAGCCAAAATGACGTCAAACTCTTCATTTGGGATGAAATTACCTTCTTGGTTTCTTTTTTCTCTTTCCGGTAAGCTATCACAAAAAAAAAAAAAAAAAAATTACTTGTTTTGGTGAAAATGAATGAGAAGAGGTCTCACTTGAATCAGTGATTTTTATTTTATTTTTTTTTTAACCAGACCTATTTATCACAGAAGGCTCCAGCAGGCAGCCAGCAACATCCGTGAGGCCTGTGTCCTGTCACCAGCCCAGGAAGTCTGTGACACCCAGCTTAAGGGAAAGGGGAACATCTGCGAGCTCAGCTCCTTCCTCTGCTGACAGTGAGGAGGAGGGTCTCCTTCCTCTTCCATGCTCAGGGAAAGTCAGGCCCTCTTCTTCTTGCTTATTCCTTAACTCCTGAAAATGACACCCAGTCCTATGGCATCATCTTTAAACCCTGTGTGATCACCCCCACTGGCACCTATTTTCTAGGCAATTTCCATGGAAGTCTTTTGGCAGCAACGGTCAGCTTGACCTCACTTTCCAGCTTCATCTCTCTGAGGTTTCCTGAGTTTCTTTGCCAGAATTGAGCTTGAACAAGCTACCTTGAAAACTACATTTAAAAAATGTTGTTAATTTCGTTAAAAACTAATTTAGGAAAAAAACCCCAACAATAAAAATATTGCAAAGATGTTAAACTCCTTTAAAACTGTGTCCTTTATAAAAGTGGTTTTGACAGAGACTTTTTGTCAGCCCATGCTTGTCAGATGGAAGGACCCAAACAGGGATAGGTGCAAGTCTGCCCCAAAGCTGTGGCTGGCCAGGCTGCAACCGGTGATTCATGTGGAACACGTGAGCAGTGGAAACGTGCCTTCTGTGTTGGGACTTCCATGACAGCAGCAAACCTGTGCGGGTGTCAGTGTTACCCTTTTGTCATCTCCTTTCAGTGACATGCTTTTGATGCTGCCTCAGCTTCAAGGTACTCAGCTGTGATTTGTGACCATATGGACATTTTCCTGTATCACGTGCAGTCAGACTTGCTCCAACACAGTGGAGTCTCTGCCTGGAGTGTGATATAGACAGCAGTGGTTCATTCTGCTGCAGGTAAGCCCAGCAAGTTTGTATGGTTTCCTATTTTTTTTTCTTTTGATAAAAAAAAAAATAAAGTGGGATTTTTCTAACAATTTATTCTCCTTCATCAGGTTCAAAAAGACCCTGGGAAAAGGTAATGACTCCTTTGTCTCCTACAAAACAACCCTTTACTCAGGTGTGTCTTTAAGGTCCGATGTGATCCCCCAGCATTTGTCTCCCATGAGCAGAGCTGAGAGGTCAGTTCTCCCTCCTGCTGCGTCCAGAGCAGGGTGTACGAGAAAGTCAATGGAAAGAAATAGGGCTGTTCCTACATACCAGCCCATGCTCCAGGTGCATACATATGCATTCATGCACAGTGCATTCATACGTAGTCATTTATTGCAGAGGCAACACAAGGAGTGTGGACACCTGATACAAAGAAGTAAACACAGCTCTC
>NW_010115208.1:15079-22313 GCF_000699245.1 Pterocles gutturalis | reverse complement strand
CTTCCCTTTTCCCTTCAATGAAAGTAGAAGACATCTGAGTGATGACAGCCAGCATATCAGGGAAGGAAGAAAGCCAGGGAGATAGGAGACTGTGCTCACATCACATTTTGCAGCTGCTGGCTGCAAGGAAAAACAACTGCATGGAGACCTTCCCAAGCTATACAGAACCATACCTTCTGTCTGGGACTGGGAAAGCAAATCAGTGAGCAAGAGTTGTGTGAGGAACAGAGAGATGTCTGACACTATTAATTAGTCTATATTTTTAGAAGAGACTATGCCTGGACATAAACAGTTTCTGCTCCAAGTTGTTACGAATGTCAGTCATTCAGGCATCACAGTCTTGCAGAACACATACTTGCAGAGCACTGATGGCACAACTCGAAGAAGAAGAGGAAAGCTACAGAACAAGAATTCTGCTCTGAATGGCTGTAAATAATTTTTAATTCATACCAACTTGAAAATAAAAAAGTGTTTTGCTTGTAGATGCTTTGTGATAGGAAAGGCTGGGATTTGTTAAATAAATAATTCCTTCTGGATTAGTCACCAGGTCTAATTAAGAGATACCAAAGGGACAAGGATTCAGAAGTGCACATTTAGAGGAATATCTATCTAAAACATAAGATAAAAGTAGTATTTGATAATATAAAAATAAACAGCGTGTGTGAGTGTTTTTCTTGGGATGAGCCAAGGGAAATATTTTCCTGGGGTTTGGCCCATACAACATGTAACAGATGAAACCAATCTGGTTGCTCTTTTCGATGAATTACACAATTGGTGGATAAAAGAAGATATAGTTGATGCTAATGCAATTTCTGTATGTCATTTGAGCAGTAATACCTTGTAAATCCTGATGTTTGGAGCCTGCCTTATCTTACGATTACCCTTCCTTGTTGCTGGTGTAACTCCTTTGACTGCAAGGGGCTCACACCTGATTTCACCTGTTTGGAAGAGGAAAAGGCTCTTTGATTCCTGGCAAAAATTGTAGATGTTTCAGCTCTACTGGCAAGACTGCATTTGCCAGAGGATTTTTCTCTTAATTTTAAAGAGAGATGCAATTATCATCTCTAATCTGATCCTGAGAAAATATATCAGTCACAGTCTTACTCTTCAAACCATCCAGTCAACCCAGCGGATACTCTGCTCTTCTGATGTTGCTAACACGGTTTGTCTAAAGCCTAATGGGTTTCATTCCAAGAGCTGCTAAGTGGCTTAAAAAAATGCATATGCTGAAGTCAACACATGGTTTCTCAGTACACCATCATGGATATGAAGACCAGACACCGCTTTTTAGTGACCACCTGTTCTCCTCATTCAGACATTGACATAAATCAGCTGCATAAACAAAGCAGAGGTGAGAAGAAACTCTCACTCAAAAATCCGATAAGAAAACCCAGATCCCATGCTCTCTGTCACTACTGAGACACACTCCTCATCTGTTCTTGATCCCTTTCTGTGTAAACCCAGGGCAACTTCAGTTAACTTTGAAGAACGACTCCAGCTCTATAAATAAGATAAAACAAAACACAAAGTGAAGGTGAGACATAAGCATGCAAACTGCCTGTGTGGCACCCAGCAGTGAACATTAAATGCAGAACAGGCTACAATCCAACGCTGTGCTTGGACATGAGTTTCTATTAAAATACAAAATTTACTTCTATGCATAGTACAATTTGCTACTATCAGTAAATCTGTACTGTTATTGAAATTTCTAACACTACAGTTCAGGAAGGCTGTTCTTTTAGTATGTGCTTGTGGGTATCCATGGTTTGTGTGATTCTGAGACACAAAGCTACATGAAGCTGGGAGAAGGTTTGGGAGACTACAGCAGTAACACATGAACAAAAGGTGTTATAAAAACTCTGTAATGATGTAAAAAAAGCCACACATTTCAAGTCCAGGTAATTAAAAAATTACTTTCAAATATAAAAGAAATCCAAGAATGTTATGAAAAAAAAAACAGTTAAAGCATCTTCAGCATCTTAGCTCTACTGGAGAAAAACTATGTATAAGTCACTGCATTTTAAGAAAATTTAATGTGAACACTGAAATGTATTAATGATAATCATTTGACTATTGAATAAAACTATAACTTCATGAACTTGCACATTCTTCAGAAAGTCATCCTGTACTTAAAATAAGAGTGAGGACCTCTTGGAATGGGTCCAGAGGAGGGCCACAAAGATGATCAGGGGGCTGGAGCACCTCCCCTGTGAGGACAGGCTGAAAGAGTTGGGGTTGTTCTGCCTGGAGAAGAGAAGGCTCCCATGGGGACCTTACAGCAGCCTTCCAGTACCTGAAGGGTGTCTACAGGAAGAAGGGGAGGCACTCTTTATCAGGGAGTGTAGTGACAGGACAAGGGGTAATTGTCTTAAGCTGAAAGAAGGTAGATTTAGATGAGATATCAGGAAGAAATTTTTCACTGTGAGGGTGGTGAGACACTGGAACAGGTTGCCCAGGGAAGCTGTGGATGCCCCATCCCTGGAGGGGTTCAAGGCCAGGCTGGATGAGGCTTTGAGCAACCTGGGCTAGTGGAGGGTGTCCCTGCCCATGGCAGGGGGGTTGGAACTTGATGATCTTTAAGGTCTCTTTCAACCCAAACCATTCTGTGATTCTACAAACAGATCTTCTGTTATGGCTTAACTCAAGCATCCAGCTATGAGATTGACAGACTGTATTTTAACAGTCTATGTATAGAGACAGAGGAAGGAACTGGTTCTCGAAACTGAAGGTGAAGCCTAAATAATAAAATAAGAATAGAAATACTAGTAATGCATGATAGCTTTGTTTCTGCCTGTGCCCAGAAGGACAAGGCTCAAAACAAAATTTTGTGTCCAGTCCTTCTCAGTGGAGGCAGAAACAGAAACATCCCGCATTACTGAGATGAAGAAAGCACAAAAAGGCACAGAGATATCTTTTCCTTCCCCTTTGCATCCTGTTATCCCCAGAATCCTGAATGTCAATGCATCTGAGAGAAGGAGTTGGAGGTATTATCCACATCAACAGAACTGGACATTTGCGGGTGGGCTGCCAGGAGTATTGCACACAGCACTTTGGGGACAGCACTCCTTGTTGAATGGGTGCTTGCCCAGAGAAGCCTAAGCTCTACATACAAAGAAGTCCAATATCTGATTTTTAACATTGCTTCTGCTCTAACCATGACAATATTGTCCCATCTTAGGCTGTACACATAGAATTTTTGAGAGCAAATGGCAATGCTTTTTTTCCTTCCTTCTTACTCCTCTTGACATAGTCTAAGAGGACTTAAATCTATTTCTCAAGCTACCATTTCTATATGTGTATACTAAGCATACATTAATACTCTGACATTCTTGACAGAAAGTGTAGTATAGGTCAGATCCTTAGCCTGGGGCAAATGAAAAACATCTACTGTTGCAAATGCTACTATGAAGGTTTAAATCAAATTACTATTTTGTCTTATCTCAGATCCTTTAGTTTGACTTGTTTATGTAGGTTTTTTCCTCCCTTCATTTATCTTACCTCCAAAAATAAACACAAATTACCAGAGAGAAATGAAGAAGAGTAATTTTTTCATTATTTTCTTAGAAGTTTCTCTGTAAAATGTTACATATCCCACAAAAATGGATTCAGAAATGGTGCTGAGCATTGTATCAAAGGAAGCAAATGGAAGAAAACAGCCCTTGAGCTGGTTTGTGATCTCTTTTCAATATTAGCATGGCTTGCTGCAAAAATTGGGACCAACTCTCCCTTTGCCATGTGTGGTATTACTCAAATGAATTTTCACTCATCTCAATATGTCAATGAAATAGGCCTTTTAATCATGGCTAAATGCATGGTAAATATTACACGGTAACCAGTTACAGACAAATGCCTGATTGTGGTACATGTAAAAGGACAGTGTAGGCTATTTATTTATTTATTTATCTATTTAACTATTTATTTATTACATACCATAGTTCATACCTCCATAACATGTCACTACTGATGTTCAGCACTGGTTATCCAAGCTTTCATGTCTTCATCTTTAAAACACTGCCACCTGTTGTTTCCAGATGGTTCCGTCTTCTGTTTATCCAAAACTTTGTTTCATGCCATATGGAAAAAATATATTTTTTCAATTAACCATCATATTTTTTTAAAATATACAAGAGTGATGAGAAAAAATAGGCATCACTTATGCATAGATGTTCATGAAGAGGATGATAATCTATTACAAACTGTAGTTTCCAGATTTTGACCATGTGGTCATTCAGTACACTCACACACCACAAAAGCTGGCCGATTTTGTAATAATACAAACATGTTTTAAGCATTTGAATGCTGTTATCATGTACAGATCTCATTGGTACTAGCATATTAATCCAGTCATTTCCACTGGAAACTTTTCTAGCTGGGCCATTTTCAGCATTTGTCTTTGGTGTTCAGTAAATTTCTCACGGCTTGCTTAGTACGACTTCTTATTCTAAATTTTAATCTGATTCCACAAGATACTCATTAAGCCATGCAGAACTCTTAGATATTATATTCTTTAATGCTAGGAATATGTTAAAATGTTGTAAGCATGGAGGATCACACTGCCTACACCTACCTGAACAACCAATACAGACCATGGAAGCAGATTAGTAGAGAGAAGAAGTGAATGCTGTAGCACAGATGTCCACCTTACACACATTTGAGAGGGAGGTTCCTTCAGACTGCTTCAAGTCTGGTTCTCCAGATTGAATGTCTGTTCGTGGCTGGAGCCCTTCAGGATGTCATTCTGGATGCCTCTTCCAGGTTAGATTCCTCCAGAAGTAATCCTGTTTGTGTGCTGTGAGACCATACTGCAGTGTGAACCAAAGGGCAGTAAGGAGAGACAATGAGGACCTTACCTTCAACATAGAGCTGAAACACAGAATCATAGAATGGTTAGGGTTGAAAGAGACCTTAAAGATCATCTAATTCCAGTTCCCCCTGCTATAGCCAGGGACACCTTTCACTAGACCAGGTTGCTCAAAGTCCTGTCCAACCTGGTCTTGAACACCTCCAGGGATGGGGCATCCACAACTTCTCTGACCAACCTGTTCCAGTGCCTCACCACCCTTGCAGTAAAAAATGTCTTCCGAATATCTAATCTAAATCTACCTTCTTTCAGCTTAAAGCCGTCACTCCAACAGGTCTTTTCTGTGATGAGGACTCCAGAACTGGATGCAGTATTCCAGGTGGGGTCACATGAGAGCAGAGTAGAGGGGGAGAATCACCTTCCTCGACCTGCTGGTCATGCGGCTGTTGATGTAGCCCAGGACACAGTTGGCTTTCTGGGCTGGAAGCGGACATTGCCGGCTCATGTTGAGCTTTTCATCAACCAGCACCTCAGGGGTGCTCTCAGTCCATTCTCTATGCTTGGGATTGCCCCGATCCACCTGCAGGACCTTGCGCTTGGCCTTATTAAACTTCATGACATGAGGTTTGCACAGGCCCACCTCTCAAACCTGTCAAGGTCCTTTGGGATGGCATCCCTTCCCTCCAGTGTTTCAATGGCATCACACAGCTTGGTGTTGTCCACAACCTTGCCGAGGGTGCACTCAATCCCACTGTCCAGGTCTCTGAGAAAGATGTTAAACAATACCGATCCCAATGCCGACCCCTGAGGAACACCACTCACTACTGGTCTCCACTTGGACATTGAGCCATTGACCACAACTCTTTGAGTGTGACCATCCATCCAGCTTGGAGGAGCAGTTCACATTCCTCTTAGTTTGAGGGAAACTTCTTGAGACAGACTTCACTCTAGTTCACAGGGACTGTAATATTTTGATTTTTTTCTGTCAAGCCACTGGCCTTTTGCAAAATGACTCTGGCTTTAACACATTTCTTCATCATAAACTTGGATCCATTTTATAATCCCGTTTTGCTTACTTCCCAGATATTAATTGCTATCTCAGTACAACTCCTGGAATTGCAGAAAAAGTGAAAAAAACCTGTGAATGAACCAGAGTGCTGGGTCACCTGAGGACATCTGAAATTCTGTTCATAGTGCTGTACTCACAGTTATGCAGCTGAAGTTGGGAAACATTAAAAGGGAAAAGTTCTAAGAACTATATTAAAAATAAAAGGATTCACTAGATTAAGATTTGCAAACATCCTCTTCTCCTTATCTGAAATACATTTTGCTTTATTATAGTCCCATTTGGCTTCTTTGCTTTCTGCCTTCTGAACACAAAATAAATGACACTGTTCTTCATCTTTTCAGAAAACTGTTGATCCTGAGGAGGCAGATTGAGGAAGTTTCCTTGCTTAATTTTACAGATTTTATGTAGGTCATAGGATGCTGGTGGTTGAAAGCCCAGGCCTTTTGAAGGCTATGAGGATGCTTTTTCATGAGTAACCACAAAGGGGCTCTGAAGGGTGTGTGATGTTATACCATTCTCTCTGAAAAAGAACAATATTTCTGATGTTGATCATCTTCACCAGTAGGATGAAGCAAGGTGCATTTTGGCTGGAAATTTAATGTTAAAAATTTCTCCTCTGTGAAAACAAGCTATGTATCAGGCTAAGACTATTAAGAAGTGCTTTATTTGTTGTTGGATATGAAATGCTGTGGACTAGAGGAAGCAGTTTCTTTTCGTAAGATAGAAATAATCTCATTTGTGTGATAACATTGTCTGACAGGATGGTGAATGAAAATAGCATGGAGAGAAAAGATTCTGGCTTCCTGGGATTTTGGCAATTAAAGCGCAAGTTGTAGTAAAGTCTGCTTAATTTCAAGGAAGGAGAAGGAAGGGAACATGATAAGAATTTGCAAAGAATCCTCTTTAGGCCTATGCTAGTGCCAGTGTGGCCAGGTCTTGAGAGATCTTGGATCTCAGCTTTCGTGTGACTTGCAGGCATTGTTTGAGTTGAAAGCTTTCCTCCTTCCCTGTCTCCAGAGAGAAACAATCGGTTAGGGTTGCTGTGGATGACAAAGCATATCTGACATTCTTCTAATGAACAGACTAGTGTTTGGACAAGCGCATACTGGAGAGAAAGTATTTGTCAAACCTCCTGTAGAAGAAAAGAGGAAACTGAAAGCTAGTCCTCCCTGCCCCACGTGGTTGAAACTGGATCACCCTTCCCATTGCTTCTCCATCCACTTCGTTTTGTAACAGCAGGAAGGGAAAGGGGAAGAAGCGACTCCCTGGATGGAGCTGAGGGACAAAGCTGTCTCCAGCCACTTCATACCTAGGCCCAGGATAAAGGTGGATGGTTTTTGAGGTTGGAGGAGGATAACAGCAAC
>NW_010115208.1:14719-15003 GCF_000699245.1 Pterocles gutturalis | reverse complement strand
ACAAAACAAATTAATTAGAACTTGGGGGATGGGAGGGCAGAGATTAAGAGGAAGTTGGATGCCCTGAATCCTAGTGCAGACCTTTCTGTAACCTAGGTTACTTCCTGTAACCTATTTTTATATTAAGAGCTCTTGTATTAAAATCTAAATCAATGAAGGGGTAAAATAAGTCAGTAGAGGTATTCACCTAGGAATCCATTTCAGTGAGGTCAATTCCCCTTTTTTTTCCTGAATCTGAATTTATGATATAAATAATTTTCAATGCTAAAAGTGAAGGAGATACC
>NW_010115208.1:0-14705 GCF_000699245.1 Pterocles gutturalis | reverse complement strand
TCTTCAGAACTAAAATAAATAAATAAATAAATAAATAAATAAATAAAAGGACGCTATTCTTAGGAATGGGCTATGTGTGTCATCCCTCAGTTCAAAGGAATAGTTAAAATGAGAAGTTGCGTTTCCATTCAAAGCCATCCTCTTTGATGCAGGATAAAGGCCTGGCCTTCCATCCTTCAAACAACTGCAAGATTTTCTCCTCCTGAGTTACGCTCTTGTCCTCCCAACCACCCACGGCCACCATCCTCCCCCAGATACATGCAGATTATAAGCTGTGTAAAGTGACCCAAGTTGAAACTAAGGAGGAAAACAGGTGCCAGGTGGCCAGAATATGTGACAGTCACTGGTAAAATCAGAATAGAGCTATAGTGATAAAGATGTGTATAAAAATGAAGAACAGATGCATTAGGACTCAGGCAAAACACACAGACAGAGCATGCTTTTGACATGCTTTTGATTGCCCATTTGTATAAAAGAATAAATGCTTTGGCTCCTGGTTTAGTAATGCACTTCATGGCAGTAGGAAGGAAAGCCACCTGGATGGATTTTGAGACAAAGTATTATAAGGACTGAAGTCGGGATGGTACAGAACTACCTGGATCTTTTGAGCTGTTCTCCTCTAAATTTACCAGCTACCGGTGCAGGCAGAGAAAAGGCAGTGGTACAGATGTGGGAAATCCTGTAGCCGAGATCAAAATCTAACTGTATATAATGTTCACAGATAATATTAATGAGTGTTATATTTAATTAATTAGAAAATTAGCAAGCCCAAGTTGAACACTGAATCCTTTCTGGTAGCTAATTATATGTTTCTTCTCAGCTTGCAACAGTGCCAGATAAACATTTTGCTCATCACTTGTGGTACTAATATTGTGTTTATTAAGAAACAGTAGTGCAAATCAGAGAGCTTGCTAGGGTAAGAGTCTGGGGCAGAGGCCCAAACTGTGTCAGGGAAACAGTCCTCTGATGTTAGCCACGTTTTGCACTGACAGCACAGGCAGTGTGCTTCTTTAATGTAATAAGAATATGTTTTCTACAGAGACTAGAAAGCTATAGCATGACAGGATCAATCTATTATCTTTCTTCACTGTTTTTCTTTTCTTTTAGTACTGTGAAAAATGGCATATAGTGGCTGGGCTGCTCTGGGATTTTTGTATGGACAAAATAATTTTTGTATTCTTCAAAATAATTATACAGCCCAAAACTGATTACTGCCCATTGATGAGTCTAATGATAGACGCATTTTTTCCATGTCTCTCATATGACAGAGAGCATGCTTTACCTAATACCCTTCCGAAATAGCTCACTCTGCTCCCTGAAAGCCCTCCCTCTGTTCTTGAATATCAGTACTAACATAACTTATACCCCAGTTACCTCTGAAGTTATAGTAGATGTTTTGGTGTTTATAAGCAGGTAAGCTGAAAATGTGTGAGTTATACACTTTTAGGGTGCAATCCCATGCTCGGGAAAAAGCCTAGTGAAAGAAATTCAATGGGCTTTTAACTGAGTCTACAGTAAGGTAGGGCTGGCATCAGGCAACACTTGAAAATGTGTTGCCTGGAGGCCAGGAAACACAGTGAGGTCTATGTCACCTTCTGTCCTTTGGAGATTTAATGTGTTTATTATTTGCCAGTCTCTTGGTACAGATAGTTCATGAACACACATTCAGGACTGCTCAAAGAACTGAGTTGCCCTTGGGTCCTGTTCCTATCAAATATATAAATTATTAATTTTCCCTTTGTCCTCTTATTTTTCCTCATGTAGTTTCAGTACAAAACTTCAGTGACTGTCACCAATCTTTTCTACCTTGGCCCATCCCTCTTGATGGTTGAGTCATTAGATTTCCATTGTCTACCTGACACAAATAAATAAAGAATCTCTTCAAAAGGAGCCTTTCTCCAGGGGTCCTGTTTTGCCCAGTGGTTTATGACTGAGACACTGGCATGGGAAGCACAGGTTCACACCTAGCTGTTACGAGAAGAATCACTTGAGGATCAATTCACTTACCCCCATACAATCAAGTTCTGCTCACTGGAGATGTGCTGGGCTATTGGAAAAATACTAATAGGGCTGTATGATTTGTCACAAGTCCTGTGCCTTTCCATAAGGACAGCTGGGAGTAAGTGGGCTATGCTCAGACAGCTTAAATGGTAAAAGACAAGTACATGAGGTGACAGAATCAAGTCATTGGTCTCTTTTTTTTTGCCCAGTTTTCTATCTGCACTATGCTGTAAATAACATATGTCGCAGTCCAAGTCAGCTGAGGGCTTCTTGGCAATATTGCCCAAAACTGAATTTTATTGCCTTATAGGTGAGAAGTTACAGAATGGCTGCTTCTGTCATAGGAAAAAGGGAAAGGAGGAAGATGATGGAGCTGGGAGGAGCAAAAAGGAGAAAGGCCCTGGAAAACTGTGTTTTCCAGATGTAGTTTTTACTCTGGCTGGGACCCAACTCCACACAGTCTCTCACTCACCTTCTCCCCTCCCAAGGATGGGGGAGAGAATTAAAGGAGTAAAGGGAAAAAAGACTCGTGGGTTGAGATAAGAACAATTTAATAACTGAACTACAATAATGTTGAAAATTCGAATAATGATGATAATAGTAATATATACAAATATACAAATGAGTGATACACAGTGATACTGCTCACCACATGATGAGCAAGGGTCAGTTCGTCCCCAGCTAACGATCCCAGACCAGGAAGAGTCATGAAACTGCAATCCTGGAATGGAGATAAGAGCCTGAGTGTCTGAGACCAACAGCTGACTCAGGGAGGGAGATGGTTCTGGGAGAGGGACCATCCGGAGAGAGATGACCTCGAAAAAAAATTGATCCAGACCAAGAGAGTGAGTTTCCGGATAGATCCTCACCTATATACTGGGCATGATGTGCATGATATGAAATAGATTATTGGCCAATTTGGGTCTCAATCCTAAACCTAAGGTCAAATCCTAGGCTAGTAATTGGGGCTGTGCTCCCTCCCAGCTTCTCCTGCACCCGCAGACAGTGGCACAGCAGAGAAGCTGAAAAGTCCTTGACTGTCCTGGCAGGAACTATAAACATCAGTATGTTATCAGCCTTCTTCTCAGCACAAATCCAAAACACAGCCTCTTTACTAGCTACTGTGAAGAAAGTTAACTCTGTCTCAGCTTAAACCAGGACACCAGATCTGATACCACAGGGGATGTGAAATGCATGGGGATGGCGAGTGCTGTTTCTCTGCGGGGCTGTTTCTCCTGCAGCAGATATGGCTTTGCAGCAGAGATGGAATGAGGAATTTAAATGGTTCCACAACTGCAACGCCCCAGGTAACAGCCACCCCAGGAGGAGAGTGGGTATTTGTGAAGCTTGTGGGTATGTGCGTGCCTATGGGATTTCAGTCAATATAGTTCAGTATGGATGTGAGCTGGGCGATGCACAGGCATGGATAATGAAAAATCTGTGACATTTGATACAGAAAGATGAGGGAAAGAATAAGGGGATGAAAGCTTATAGTCAAATACCCCATAAACAGGAGTAAAACAATGAGATTAAATATTCTGTAAGTGTTCTCTTTAATGAACTCAAACACTGCTCAAAACTGAAAATCAGAGAGGGTCAAGCTTTTTTTTCTTCACTGTTTATCTAAGTCAAATTTCTCCAGTTATTTAGGTCCCCAGACACAGAGGTACAAGACTTTTTTTTGACATAGGATCTTGGTAGTTTTGACTAATTCCCCATGTGTCTTGAGGCATCAAAATGTTTTAAAAGACGTTCTGGCCATTATCGCAAGGTGTTACTGTGGTCACAAAGTGACTGGACAACTACGACATCTTTTTACTCCAAGGGACAAATGTTGGGCTTCAGCAGACCCAAAGTAACAGACTTTCAGTGTCCTCATGACTATGGGAGTCCATCTGGACAAAGGAAAGAAAATCTGGGAAAATTTGAGAGTCTGGCAATGAGGACTGGTGGCTTCTGAAGCTGGGGCTGGTCCTGGTCTGCTGCCCATCTTGTGGCATGTCTTGAAGCCTCTGATTAACTACTTAAGGTATCTAAGTGTCAATTCCATTCTGCTATTGGCAATATAAAAATAATTAATGAACATGTCTTAGACCTCACTGCTGTTAGTTGTGTGCTAGAAACACACAGGAGACTAGTCGTTAGTAAAGTCCCTTCATATGAAGTACTTTATGTCCTGCACTTATTTAAGACTCCCTTTTGCCTGCACAAGTGTGTGTGACAGATGGAATTCACTGCTGCAAGACGCTGCTGAGGTATATGCAATGTTAGGGGAAGAGAAAGAAGCATCACATTAAACTGAACTAGGCTTGTTCTGACTGGTGCATCCTTGGTAGAATTCTTAAGTTAGATACTGGACAAAAATAGCCATTCTTCATGTCAGTTTGAATGATGCTATATCAAAAATATAAGAGAAAAACTTGCAAGCATGTCAGCCTTTTCTTGTTTCAAAATAAAACCCATCCAAATGTTTCATATCCCAAAATTTTAATAGTTTTATGTTTCATAATGTGAAATGTAATAAGGGAAAATACAAAACCCATCTCCTCTCTCAGCTGCAAACCCAACATTCTTGTTAAGTGCATTTTACCTGAAAATAAGAATTTGTGCTGAGGGTGATACGCTGTCTGAAAATAAAATCCACAAGCAGGGTTGGAAGCTACATAGAGCATCTTTTTTTTTACTGTAAACGCAGTATGTATGCGTGTGTGTGAGAGAGAGATTAGCTGTGACTTAGAGATAGGCAACAATCTCAGAATGCGGGAACACCGTTCAGCAGAATGAACTATTCCTTGGAAACCTTATTCTGTGTCCTGTGACAAAGGAGTTCATCTGGGTATGGCCACTTCACAATGATATGCCCAAAGAGGCATAACCTTGTCTGCACTAGGAGCAACCCAACATTGACAGGAGACACGGGCAGCCTTGTTGAGAATGTCTCTGCTAAATAACCTCATGGCCTTATCCTCATTACCCCACGTCATTCCTTTACCCTGGCTTGTGCTTCATCCCCTGGCCCCTTTGTTCTGCCTGTAATTAGTGTGTCAGCCTTTCAGGGCACTGACCACATCCCCTTATCTCTGTGGAGGCTTTTGTAACCTTCATATAGATGAATGGAAGACAATGACCTCTCTCATAGATGATTGGATGATTTGGCAATTGCTCTATTCTGATATTGATTACAATTAATCATGTAAAACATAAAATACATAGATTTCCATCTGTTTTGCATATCCTGGAGAAACTGCTGAAATGGAAGGGTTTTGTACTCAGCTGCATTCCGTGCAAGGATTTTGTAAGCTTCGGTAGACTGATTAAAGTGACTACAACCCCCTCTCCCTACCTTCATTATGGTGAAATCCAGTGGAATTTGCTTTGGATGAAACCAATAAGCTTCAGCACTGACTCTTTTCTACTAAAGAAAAATAGAGCACAGCAGAGAGGTATGGGAGGTGGAGGTTTTATTCCTGGTCTGGTCACTGATCTCGTGTGTGACCTTGAGGAAATTGTAGCTCTCATTCTATACTTTTTGTATCCTGGCTATTGAGATTTGAAGTGCTTTTCGGGGCAAGGATTGTTTCTGCATGCTTATTAAGTGTCTCACCAGCCCCGTTGGGATCTTAAGGCTCTGTTGTAACATCCCTAAAATAAAAAGATTTACTGACAGGAGAAATAGCTTCTACCAACAAGAGAAATAAGTTCTAATACAGATATGGAAGTGAAGGGACAAACAGAAAAACAGCAAAGCTGTGAGGCTGTCAGTTACCATAAGTGGTCATGTTACTTTGACAAAAGTTATACAAGTTTCACAGTCTCTGCACAAGCAATTCATCTGGTAACAAGACATTGCATTAAAAAAAAAAAAAAAAACCCACAACACACTCACACACACAAAACCCCAAACCAAAATACTTTTTTTGGTAAACAACTTTATGTCCTTGAAATATTTGCTTTTTATATCTGTGGTGGTGAAATAAATGTATTACCCAGTGCCACCAAAAAAAAAAAAAAAAAAAAAAAAAAACCCAAAAAACCCAAACTAAATAAATATTGGTAAATATTAATTATTCAGATATTTCTGTCACACACAGCAGCTATAATTGGAATAGAGGAGGTTAAAGTTCTCAGAAGACTGTATTATTTTATCAGGTTTCTCAGGGTAACTTAGGGAAATTACTTAGGGATTCTCCTTATGGGGAGATTATATGTTAAATCCTTTTTGTGCAATGGTATGAAACAAATCTTTTAATAGAAAAAAGGTCTCAGTGCCCATTAGATGTTGGAGATCATTTTGGTAGGGGCTAGAGAGTCGGTTCTGTGCTGTATATCTCTAAACAGAGCTTTTAATGCTCGGATCTTGCAACTGATTGCATAGGCAAGAATTAGTAGGGATTTGCATCACTTGCAAGACTGGGGCCTCAGGGAAGAGCTAGCAGCCAAACCTGCTTAAACAGACTTGAAGATACCATCGCCTAACAGCCATACAGCCAGAAAACATCTGTATTTTCAACTGAGCATCTAAAGCTAGTTGCCTGCCTTTCCAGAAACAGACCCTAATCCTATTTATGATCCTGTGACTGACAGGCATCTGCATTCCAGACAAAGTACAGAAGAGTTCTCAATTACAGGAAATATGTAGAGAGTTGCAGTAGGTTATTTGCTCATTAGACTTCCTCCTCAGCAACTGTGGGAGTGCACGGTATGTTGGTAAACCCTCCTGCTGCCAATCGTTTGTCTGTCATAATGTGATCAACCATTCATTCATAATGAAAAGCTAATGCCTCGAGAGAATCCAAAGGTTGGAGTTCAGCTTGACTTCTTATGAAAATAAAAGGGGCAGAGCTAATTCTGAACGGATGTCACTTGTGTTTCCATGCAGTTGTGTCTGCTTTTATCTTTTTTTAAAACCTGTCCAAAGCTGCAGCCCTTCTTCGTGTATTAGGGTTTCCTAGTGTCACCGAACTGCCTGATAAAGTGTAGCACAACTTTATCCTTTCTCTTGGTGTCTTCTTTTGGGGAGAATTGCCTTCCAAAGAACCAGCTGATGGAGCCTACTAGGCTCTGTTCTCTGCAGTCACATAGCAATGCTCACTTCCAACACAGTGCTTCTTAATTCTACATCATCCTATTCCTACTTCACAGGTGGAGATATGATATGGAGTCAAGGCCATCCCTCTTGTCACTGCTGTATTAGAAATTCAGTCCTCCATTTCCCAGCTTGGTACTCTCATTGCTACTGCTTTTCACCCACTGGAGGCATGAGCTAGAAGAGGTAATTTGATGTGTTGCCACTACATTTCTAGAAACAAGGAAAGAAATTTTGTTCCCTGGTGATTAAAAAGCGCCATATAGTTCTTGTGTGAAGATCCTGTGGACATGGGTAGGATATAGGAGATAAGAGAATGAGATCCGACCTCTGTATGACTGCAGAGGTCTTCTTAAGGGAGAAAAGGCAGAGTCTGTGCAACTTAAATTTCTTCCCTGGGATGAAAGGGTGAGTAAGAATAAGACACTAAAGGAATGGACTTGAGAACTGGTTGCATGTAAACAGGGCTGAGTACTATACTTGATAAGGCACTTAGGCAGAACTCTCTTTCACTATTCCCAGAAGACAGTAAATTCATTAGAAATGTGGTCTCCAAGGCACTTTTATTTCTGGCCACGACTCCACCAAGATTTATTCTGGCAGCAGTACTGACTCAAGCAATTCCTTTCCATTCAAGTGCTGGTTGTGTAGTTGCATGGCTAAACAGACTGCAACACTGAGCAGGGCTGTTCAAAAATTTATTTTAAACTTGACTGAGGTCTTCTTCCCACCTCGCTAGGCAGCCCCATAGACATCTGTTGGGGGCACAAGAAGGAGCGATCTGCTTGAGCTGGCACTCTCAGTGAGGAAACACTCACAGAACCAGGCCAGCACCCTTTCTGGAGCACTAATCTGTCCTCAGTAACTGAGACAGACATCTCCCCTTTGCCTCAATGCACTGAATGGCCAGGATTTTAGGAGGATTCATTATTGTCTCTTCCAGATGGCCAGAGGTTCATATTCAGCCTTTTCCCCAAGAAACTGTAGTTTGATTGCCTTTACTTTTTCTATACCAGCTCATGCAAGGGACAGTACTATGATCCTATTATTCCCAGTGATATGACTATTATTACATTTAAGACGTGTTAATCTGGAGCTTCAATGTGGACAAATGTGAATGTGTCTGCAGAATCAGACAAGAGTCTGCTCTCTTTGATACTGAAGCATAGATGGAAGTTGATATAAAACATTTCTGATGCCTAATGGGTAGATAAATACAGGAGCATTGGATAGTTCACATATGGGAGCAATGGATTGTTCTGAAGAACAACCTGCACTGACAGGATGCAGAGAAGCAGGGTATGAATTCACAGGTAGGATACATTACAGATCATCATAACTGATGGTGTAGTCCTACAAGTCCATACATATTTCACAATTCAGTGGTGTTTTCAGTCGAAGACAATGGGCCTATCTTAAACCCTCACATGCCAAGCATCTGAGTTAACTCCAGGAAAGACACGCCATGAGCATATACCCATTTCAGACATGAAAGACTGAGGGGAAGCACAACAGAAATTAGCTCTGTGTGTGTGCCTAAGTAATAACAGTGTCCTTTTCTTTACTCCCCGGTCCCAGCAGCCACTGCTCTGAAATATTCTGGGCACCTTGACAAAATTTAACACCAACAATCTTTTCTAACTGGTCAATGTGCCCTTTAGTAAACCTTAAACCCACTGCAGAGTTAGGCAAGAGAGAAAATAGCAAATCCTGACATCTACACACACACAGTGCCCAGAGCAAACACACAGAGAGGAATTAGAAAGAAACAAAAACATCCCAAACTTCTCCTTGAAAGTGTTTGCCCCAACTGGACTATGGCATGTGAGGAGGAGAGGTTACCAGCCTCATTGGCCACTGTAGATGAAACTATTACTTTACTGGATAATTCAAGGGTCTTTAACCTTAGCAAATGTTCTTTTCCTAATGCATTTAACTTTTTAATGGAAGTCTCCAAATGAGTGGGGTTTTGTTCTTGAGCATAGCTGGTGCAGTGAAAAATGCAATTCCATAAACCCCGATGTACTGCGCAAACCCAGATGCATTTCACCAAAGAGACTCAGCATCAGAAACTCAAAAAAACTTGTCTTGAAAAGCAGAATATGTGCAAAAGAACAGGAGTTTAACTGCATTTTGCTACTGGGAAGTTGCTATGGTGCTATGGAAAGCACCTGGGGCATTTGCCCAGAGTAAAGATTTTTAAAAAATCATTAAACTGTCTGTTTCAGGAGAAATTCCCCACCTATATGTCTCAAGATGGCACCCAAAACACTTTACTGGGCTACAAACAGGCAAATATTCTGTGACACTCTGTTGCTCACAACAATCTGTTTTGCATAAATAACTCTTCTATGGAATATTTAAACAGCATTCAGAAGAGAAACACTGTTTTCTCTTCACTGCCTCCTCTCTTCATTAGTCTGTAGCCTAATAGGTGTGGCCCTTTCTGTGAGATGCTTTTGGGGTGGGAAGAAGGGTAATGAACCCTTGTTTTCACATTCCGGTTGAAAGTTGTATGTACTTCCTGAGATACTGGATGAAAATTGAAGCAGGTGCATCTCTTCCCATGGTGGTTTTGTGGCTCTAGTTCTTCCCTGCCTTCCCTTTTTTCCCCCAATACTTCACCTAAAATATTTCCCTTTGAGTCAAAGTGAATAAGCCACATATTGACTGAAAAGGACTTCTCTGTGTCTTTTCACATAAGGGAGCAGAGAAGGTTAATTCCAACTCTTTGTATTGGAACCATCAAATACTAGGATAATTCAGTAAGGTAACCATATGGAGAACAATTACGTATCCATAGAAGATTCCCAAAGCCCTGGATGCACTCATGAGCTTTTGGATAACACCAGATTTTTAAAAAAGCAAAACAGTGGTTCTATAGCTGGATCTCCTGCTAATATTCCTGGTGTCTTCATACAAGCCACTACCTGCTGAATGCAAGCCTGACTGCTCTAAAGACAAAAAAGCCTGTCTAGAACAGTAGCCCACACTGAGAGGTGACTCAGTGGATACTTTGGGAGATGAAAAAGAAACACAAACATTTTCCCCACTTCTGGAGGCATCACGACCCAGAATAGACATCCAAGCCATTGTGCTAAGTATCTGTCAACAGGGCCAGGCTCCATGAGTAGTTTCTTATGTGAAAACATCTATGGGTTTTGCCTCAGCGATATCCTACAGCAATGAGTTTTATAATTCAGTGTAATGGTGTGGAAAAGTTTTGCTCCTTTCCTGCCACCTTGAGTCTTTTCCATTTAATATATCAGGCTTTTATGTCTGTGGAATGCCTTGTGCACTAGATATTAGTTCAGAATCCATGGCCTAAGGTAATACGAATGAACACTGACTGACTTACTGTTTAGATAATGAAAATACCAGCTCCTGTTTGGTGTGACAAAAGAGAAAAGAGCAATCATTCAAATACCTTTGAGTAACCACCCAGTAGCCGTGGCAATGGAAGACAGAAAATTTCATGTAGTTTCCTGCAAGTGATTATTCCTTTGAAATCTGCTTCAGAGTAACATTCTTCATTAAAAACACTAAATCTGTCATCCTTACACAGCCAATGAGGACATCATTGATACTTCTTGCAAGATGAGATATATCTTGATCTGTGTAAGGAGATTTCAAAGGAATAATCTGCCTTCTGAGAAGGCAGAAATGTGGTCTTCTGAGATGTAGTGGGCAGTCCTTACATCCTGAGCTAGCTCCCTGCCCTGTCTGATGGTCTAGTACTGTCTGTCTCCCATGAAATGCTAGGTGTACCTAAATTTAAATAAATAAATAAATAAATTCCAGGTGAATTCCGAGCCCCTTTACAACAAATAACAAAGCTTCCATGGATTTCCATCTTTAAAGACAGCATAAATTATTGTATTTGAAAAAAAAAAAATTTACCATAGAGACAGACAATGCTAAGACAAAAGAGGGGAAATAAAAGAGATGCAAAATATTAGCTTAAAAAGGAGAATTAATTTTGCATTTCTCTATTTCAGAGAAAATCATAATATGTGTGAAAATAAGGAAATTACTATTTTTTGCCCATTTGTTATGAAAAGACTCCTACTCATTAAGGTAATGCAAGACTCCATGCTCACAATTTTAAAAGTGTATTTCATTTTTATGCATCAACACACACCTTTACAGAGTTCCATTTCATATAGCAAATGAAGGGTCTAATCCTACTGAATCTCCAGATATCATTTTAAACCTGTGAACAGTGTTGCCATATACGGTTTTTACATTGTGTGAAGCTAAGCACATGTGTAAATCTTCATACAAGTGGAGCCTAATGATTTTGATTCAGATGACTCTTCTTCATTTCCACTTATGTTCTTGAAATTATACTTCAGAGCTGAATTAAATAAAATACACGCCACTGACCCCAAGTCCACTTAGGTAACAATAAAGACATTCTAGTAATTATTTTTTTCAGACGCCTTTCATCATTTATATAAAACACAGAAGAGATAAACTGTTTGAGTCACTCTAAAACTCGGAATCTTTGTCAACTAAGACCTGACAGAAGGGAGGCTAGTGCTAAGCTGGCAAGCAGTATCCAGGCTTCAACTAGACTTGAATTTTCCTAATTGCCTGTACTGCTGGTAGCTAACAAACAAGGACATAACCAGAAGTGTCCCCAGAGACTTTCCCCTTCTATCAGATCATTACCCTGTAAGGAGTGGATTTAAAATGTAACTATCTGGGAACTTTGATGTATGCCCTTCAAGAAAAGATCTTTCTTGTGGAATGATAGAGACCAATGTTTCTTGTCCCTCAGCCTCTTCCCTCCTCTCATCAAACATCAGATACAGAAAAGAAGTGGGTAAACTCCCTGCGAGCAATCACTGTTTCTCCACTTGGTGCTTTCTCACAGGAATGCAGACTGGAGAAAAAAAAATGTACATCAGTAGACCTGCACTCTGATTTCATAGGTGTGCGGGTCTGAGATCAGCCCTGCAGATCTAAGAGCAGGATTTTCCCTTCGGTCTTTTCGTCTTGGCTGGATTCTTGCTAAACCACTTGGCCTGTATCTAAGAACCTAATCCATGACGTCCTGCCGTGCAGCAGGCAGCCTGAAGTTTCTTCTCCACAGAACTTTGAATTACTACGTTTTTCAGAACAAGTGGCTAAGTCGGAATGGACACTGCCTTATCTAACTGATTGCATTTGGAATGGCTTCATGCTTCACAGTGCTTTACAGATGCGTTTGTAGAGAGTTTAAGCAAAAGATAGCTACCAGAGGATAAGCTGTTTCTGAAGACATTTGGCTCTTGCAGCTAATTCATTTGCCAAAGAATATTCTGTGTTCCAGTTGTGCGAGAACCACTGGAAACATTTCTCCCGCTGTAGTCTGCTCCACTCTGCTTTCTCAAGCAAGTGCCTATTGTCTTCACTAGGCAGGAAATCTCTTCTATAGTCTCTCTTTTTTTCTCCATCAGGGCTGCTTCTTTTGCTTCCTCACTTTTCCTTTTGCAAATACAGGTCTCTGCTGCCAACTACTTCATCTCCTTCCTTATCACTTTGCATTTCAGCCAACAGTCTATACAGAAACTTCTTTTACCTTTAGAAATAATAACAGTGAAGAGGCAATTTCACATAATTTAAAACAATGACCATACAACTGTATGCTAAATAGCACTGCCATTTTGTGTAGAGCATTTCCTGACACATCCCTGGCTGCAGGAAGTTGCACACCAGGCATCAGTATACATGTGTGGCAAGTGCATCTAATATGATAGCATTTGATACAGCAAAAGATGAATTTTTAAGCTCCAATACAGTAAAAAAATGTATATGTTTACTTAACCAAATTCTTACTTCTACATATATTCCAAGGAGCACAGATCCAGCTTTTAAACAATTAAACCAAGCTTTACAGCAAGCTATAAAGTTAGTTGTTTATCAAAGCATAGTTGTATCACGGAATAGTCTTATTCTACCTTCATGTCTAGGGACACACACACTCTGAGCTGCTCCATGTTAAAGCAATGAAAAAAAATATTTTATAACTTTTTCCCTCTCCAGCTAATAAATCTTTTGGTACCTAATTTTTTAGGAGTATGTCTCTGGAAAGGGCAGTCTGGCTCAGAACACAAAAAGTTTCAAACTCTCTGAAGTTCTTTAGCCCTGTTTATCTGCTACCTCACCCAGAGACATTTTAAATAATTATTGGAACATTTCCTGTTTAATTTTCTTATCCCTGAAAATTCTAAAATTCCCTAAATTCTTGCCACCTGTATTACTGCCTTACAAGGAACCTTTGTTTTAATGGCAGGGTATAAAGAAGTGCTCTTAAGTGATTGCCTTTGAATTTCTGTTATTAAAAAGTCTTGAGACGATAAACTTAACCGCATTAATTGATTACAGAATACATGAAGTCTTGCCCTGTTAGTAATGTTTACATTGTGTAATATTAAAAGCAAAATTCAGGTTCCAACTGCCATGTATTCAATGTCTGTCACCCCACTCTGATACCTTCAGAGTTCTTCGGTGCAGGATTCAGCCCACAGTTCCCTTCTAATCTCACTCGAATGCACATGGCCTTTAGAGTTGCCACTTCAGAGTGAACAAAGAAAAAGCAGATTCAGGCCCAGATATTAATTACAAATCCAATTTTAAGTTACATCTGGCAAATTTTCATAACATGTTACTAACACGTAATCAGTCATGTTAATAACACATTGTAAAAAAAGCTACAAACCACAAAGCTACCCAAAAAGTTAAGTGGGAACTACTGGCACCAAACATAGGGAACTGGAGTCTGGTATCACCCTCATTGAGATAACTGTGAAATAATAAAAATTAGTGGTATAAGTAAGCACAACAGTCTCACAACATTTCAGGACCTTTCAATCACTGGGGAAAAACTCACCACATTTCCCAAAACATACTGTAGCAAATGAAACTTGCAAAGCAATTCCTCTGGTGCTAAGATGCTTGAGAAGGTCATAGACTCTTATGTCTGGAGGCAATCACAGATGAGTGGTTTATGGGTTCTGTGCAATTCAGAATTATTGCATACACAGGGTTTTATTTGGTGATATGAATTTAATGAAGTTTTAAGAAGTAAAGTATCTCCAATAAGACTCTACTGTTGATTTAATATTTGTGGAAACTGGAGCAGAGTAAACTCACCGAAAAGAAGAAAATGATGGCATTGGGAAAACTGCTAAGATTAGCTTCTAATTGTAGGGGAAAGCATATAAAAAGCACAGTAAAAGCAAATAAATCCCATCAGCAACCCAATAGCTGCATCCCTGTGGCCATATAGTTACTTCAGAGCAAACCTGAGTCAAAATTTTTTGCCTAGTCATATCACATCACTGCAGAAATACCCTGACTGTCCAGAAGTCATGATGCCACCTGGCATGCCTGAAAGGAAACCTCAGGTATGTTGTTTAGAGGGTCTTCATAGTGCACAGGAGGGATGGGCAGACTGTGTAAACTCCAACTGTCCTGTGCAGCCATGCTGTGATAATCTTGGGCAGCAAGAATAAGAGAGAGCCCTCCTTTGAAACCCTCTGACACTGCTTTGGTGTCTTCTGCTTTTAAAGTCTCCCTCCCATCTAGGTCATCTAGTTATCTGGTGAATGGGATGGAGTCTCGTTGGAGG
>NW_010115207.1:434-753 GCF_000699245.1 Pterocles gutturalis | reverse complement strand
TGACCTCATTCTCTCTATTCTCTTATTTCCCCCGTCGCAGGATTCCTGCACCTTCAGTCGGATTCGAACTCAATGTGACCCTAAGGAGGGAGTCACCGAGCCTCCAGAAAATTGCTCCATATTAAACAGGAGCGAGAAGAGGAGAAAGACAGACAGACGGCCGAGGAAGGGACACATATATATTTCATATCCGCACAAAGTACAGGACATACCCGAGAGCAGCTTCGAGCACAGCTTGAAAGAGAAACAGACCTTTCTTGGAATGAAAAAAAAAAAAATTTTTTTTAAAAAAAGAGTAGGGGGAGTGAGTTTAACAATT
>NW_010115207.1:0-383 GCF_000699245.1 Pterocles gutturalis | reverse complement strand
CACTAAGAAACCCGCGTGTGCGTGTCACATACATCCGTGTATATCCACAGACACAGGCGTACGTGTCCCCCACGCAAACACACGCTCTCCTCGGGAGGGTGAGTTTCAGCCGAGCATGAATCGCCTTCCCTCCGAGGGCAAGGAGCATAGTTTATTCAGAGGAATCAATAGGAAAGAGCATTTGCAAATATTTAGATAAGCGCCGTGCGATTCAGCATTAAGTAATTAAAAACTGAAACTGAGAAGGGGGGGATCGGCCTACAGTGGCGTTCACTGCCTTCACTGCCTTCCCCTCTCCCACCCCCCTAGCCGCATTCTTCCCAAAACCGAGCCTGCCCGCGGAAAACAAAAATCGGAATTACTCTGGCTCGCCAGGCCGCTCC
>NW_010115206.1:48529-50111 GCF_000699245.1 Pterocles gutturalis | reverse complement strand
TCGCCCGGATGGGTGCTCCTTCACTCTGCATTCAGGGAGGGGGTGTCGGGGTCCCCCCACTTCTCTCCCCATCCAACGCTGCTCCCCACGCCCCAGCAGCAGCTTGGGGCTCTTGGGGGCTCCCGGGGAAGCCCCCGCCCCAGGAGGGGGAAGGGCCATCCGCCCTTTCCGCCCCCCCCAGCTGCAGCCCCAGGCCCTGTGGGGAAGGGAGGATTGCCACCCTCCAGCCGGGCTCTCCGGCCTCGGGGTCAGCTGGGAAGGGGGCGACCTCCCTCTGCGCCCACCCTCAGCCTAAAGCCGTGGGGGCTCCGTTTGGTTCATCCATCCATCCATCCCCAACCTGGGGAACCCACAGGGCCCTTCTCCCAGGCCCCAAAATTCAGGGCTGTGCTCTTTGTCTGCATTGTGGGGAGGGAGAGAGGAGGGATAACCCGAGTTCTTCTGGGTATCCCTTCCCCCCTCAGCCCTAGCTGCAGAGCTGGTACATCCCTCTACCCCCCACCTTTTTTCCTGCTGTTCAGCATCCTGAGACTCCTCCAGGGGAGAGGGAGAAGTTGGAGGACAGAGTTTTGTGGGGAGATGCATGGGGCAGCTTTGAGGTTCCAACGTGACCCAGATGTTGGCATCATGGTTTGTGCTCTTGCTTCCTTCCACCACTAATTTTGGGGGAATGGTGATGGCCGATTTTTTTTTTTTTTCCCTTTACTGGGAGAGGGAATTGCATGTTCACAAGCTTTTTCTATTAAAAAATCTGGGTGTCTTCTTCCCCTTCCCCCTCTCCTTTCTGGTGCAAATTATGCCCAGCTGATGTGGGGGTGGGGAAGCTGGAAAAGATGCTCCACGGCAGTAGCTGCAGATGATCCGAGGTAAAGTCTAAAAGTCTGCCGGGAAGGGGAGTGTGTGTGAGGAGAAGGCCTGTGCGTGAGGGCCAGCACAGCTGGAGCTCATCTTTTGTGAGAGCCCTGAACTGAATTTTGGAGAGGGATCCCAGGTGTGGTGGGTTCGTCCAGCGCTGGCTTTCCACGTGTGCCGTGTTGCAGGGGATGGGCAGGAGATCCTTGAGGAACTGGAGAGGGGGGGTCAGTCTGTGGGGCGCTGGTTGTATTTCTGCTGGGTGTAGGCATGAAACCTGGTAACACTGCAGCATTGCACCCCCAATGGGAACCCATGACCCGTATGTCCTCATTTCACATGGGGGAAGATTTAATTAGGAGAAACGAGGGGGTTCTAGGAGCCCCATTGCCACCTCCTACTGGTACCATTAGGGGCAAAAAGGGAAGAAGGAATTACATCAGTGGTTTTCTTATGGGTGATGGCTGGAAGTCCTGGTTTGGAGGGAGGGGGCCTGAAAATGTTCTTGCAGAGAAGCACGTATTTTTCCGTGTTGGTGATGGATGCTCTTCTGAAAAGAGATCACGGCACAGGACGGGCAGTGTGCGGGAGGCAACCCCAGAGGCGGCTGCCTTGGAGCTCTTCCTTCCAGGGGGAGCAGCGTTGGGCGGACGCCTTCCTCTCGTTGCCCCGTGTTCTCCTGGAAGAACGTTGGGTGCGATGCTGGAGGTGCCGGTAGACCCGTGGTGGT
>NW_010115206.1:37454-48416 GCF_000699245.1 Pterocles gutturalis | reverse complement strand
GCCGGGGCCGCTCCCGCCGTTCTACGCCCTCACGGCACCGGGGTCCCACCCGGGGCTTGTCACCGTCCGTTGGCCCGTTGTTTCTCGGCGTTTTTCGGGAGCAGGGCGCCGTTATGTAAAGTTGGTGGAGCTGTCGGTAATCTATAAATAGGCTCCGGCGCTGTAAAGCGACAGGAGAGGAGTTAATGCATTTTAGAGTAATAAACAGACGGTCAGTGCTCGTAGCAGCACTCCGTAATGCAGTTTTTCTTACAAGTGAAATGCAAGGCCTCGCAGAGCTTGGCTAGGTGTGTTTTGCATCTGCTGTGTGTTTAGAAAGTCCCTTTTCTTAGATTCAGTGGTGTTGAAATAAAATAACTGACAGCGTGACTGAAGGGCTGCTTGATCCTTTTTTACATGTTTCAGCACTTCTACAGTGTCATTCATCCTGGTGAAAGGACCTGGACCTATTAAAAATAATTTCACCGGTTATATAAGCTCATACGGATGGCTTATATCTAGATCATGGTATAGATGTTGTACTGCTCTGTGGAGCAAGTATCATTATGTGACATTTTGTGAACAGAGGGGGAAAGCTAGGTTTCTAATAAACAGAAGAGAGAGTGATTGCATGTTGCAAGAAGTTGAGCATGGATGTGCTTTCATTCTCAGTGAAAGGAGGTGAAATAAAGTAGAAACCAAGTCAGTGTCGAGTGAAAATAAAGTAGCTTGAAAATCTAAACTGGGGTATCATCTTCCTCCTTTTTGCTGTTATGTTTGCATTCACTGCTGGGTTTGCTTGCCTTGTTTAGCACGCTTTGTCATTAAAATGAACAGGTAGGGCTTTACGTGTCAATCGGTCCGTGTTTTTCAATGACTGGAGGCGCGATCGGCCCCAGAGGCTGTATGTGACTCCGGGGCATGCCATGTTCATGCTGTCACGTGATTTCCATTCACTATCGATCGCCTTCCTCCGGAAGCGGCTGCAGCTGCCATTGACATCAACAAATACATCAGGATCAATAATTTATTGTTGTGTTCAAAGAAATGGTTCAGATTAAAGGAGGTGCGGTAAAATAACAAAACAAAAGCCCTAGAGCTGAGAATGAGCACAGGGAAAATAATTTAAGGAACCACAGAGGGGAAATTGCATATGATGGCTTATGCTAGAGGTAGGAGAGCAGAGAGCTTGTCATCGTTGGACTATTGGCTTGAATCTAGCGGAGTTCAGAAATAATTAAATGCTCCAACTTTCCCCCTTATGCCCTATTGTTCCACTTCTGTGTGGAGTGGACAGTTGCCAACCTGGAGAACACAAATAAAGGTGAGGTGGCTTAGTGCTGCAGAAGTGTGTTAAAAATCCTCCGTGACATTAGCTCAGACTGCAGACTGGCTTTTCACGCTTCCCATTATCTTCTGTCTTAGGAAAGACTCTCTTTAAGTACTGTGCCAAAGTTAGAGTAACTTCTGCCTTCTCTTCCCTCACTTTTGTCATGTAACAATTCTTTGTTCGCAAGTTAGGCTTTAAAAGGCGAAGTCGAGGTGCTGCCCTTCAGCTTGCTCAGTCTGTACGAAGGTTCCCGGGTGATACTGGTGATAACTGCAAGTCAGCTTTGAGTAACGGCTAACGGGGAACTGGAGAGCCGGGGGTCGCTATTTTTAGTTCTTGTAACTTAGTGATGTGACAGAAGTCACGCTGGTAGGGATAGAAGAAGCCTACAGTGCTAGATCTTTAGTTTCTCTGGTTTTTATTAAAGCATCTTGAAATATGAATATGTTTTATAATATTTTTCTGTTGCTTTTGTGCTTCTCTCTCCTCCCTACATTTCTGTTCTTTTTTTTTTTTACCTTTAGAGGTGTGTGTTCAAGTTCCGTTCTGCCACAGCTGTTTCCAGAGCAGAACCACTTTCTTGCCCTGTCCGGAGCCTGCCCTTGAGCTCTGCTTAGAGTCGAGTGCCCGGGAAACTTCTGCAGTATTTTCCATAGGGTGGGGAAAATACCCAGCAACAAAACAACAAATATTGCTTGAAAGTGAAAATATTTCCTCTTCCTTCTGCTTTATAGCATCAGATGTGACATGGGAGATTTTCTAAGGGCAAGGTTCCTCTCCTGCGTCTCGGCCAGCTGCATTCCTCTCCCTTTTCATTGAGAAAATTGTCTTGTTGTAGACACGCAGAATTTACTGCAGATGGAGAGGATCGGCGAGTGCTTCTGAAGGCCGTTTCCAGCCACAGATTTCCTCATGCATGGATATTTTGGTTTGGCATGGAGTTTCTGAGGCTCTCGTGCAGTAGAATTTCAGAGGACTGTTCATCTACACTGTTTTCCTTTCTGCCCCAACGCTGCATGTTCAAATCAAAAGCCACGTGTGTCTGTGTGGGTTATAGAAAAATCCATCTAGAAGGGCTCTCCCTCGAAGGAACTGAAAGACGTACTGTGAATAACTAAAACTTGCAAATTAATAAGTGAAGAAAAGTATTAAAGCAAAGATATTGCCTCAAAAGTGTTTTTAAATTTATTTTGACAATCAGCCTGAATAATTTATTAGAATATTTCATAATGCACCAGTAAATGGACTGCTGGGAACATTTAGAAAAAATAATTAAGTCTTAGCAACTGAACACCTCAACACGGCATTTTTTCTAGCGTGAAATCTCTGATTTTTGAAAAATGTGTGTGCAGACAGACGATCTGCCCCTGGGGAGTTCTGTCTCAGGTGCAAACTTGGCTGCGCTGGGTGCAGGGAGGTTTCTGAAACTTCTTTTTACTTAAATCCTGAGATCTTCAGGGTGAAGATAATTTAATATTTGTTCTTTCAGTCAACACGTGGACTAATTTTAGTGAAGGTCTTTAAGCAGTAGTTTTATTTTTAAAAAAATCATTAGATAACGCCTGGTGTTCTTTGAATACCCTCAAGTAACAAATTAAATGCACAGAAAGGGAAAGGAAAGGCTCTGCGCCGTCACCGGCGCCTGGAGAGCTTGGTGGGGCTGTGAGGTGTTCCAAACTCTTTGCCTGTATGGGTTTTTATTTTTTTAATAAAACGATCTGTCTGAAATATTCTGGGTAGTTATGTCAGCATACGCTGGGTAAAGGTAAAGATGAGGGGTTGGCTGTTGGAGCTGCAAAGTGTCATAAGAACGTGTGATGCTGTGCTGGCAAAGGTGTAAAGCCTGCTCTGTGGGGCTGATTGAAGGAATCCAACAAACATCCCATTCCCATCCTTTCCGTTTACATCCTGGCTTTGTCCATTATCTTCATATGGGCTAATTTACTGGGAAAACAAATGAAGTCAGGAGAGGCAAGAACTCCCCACGAAAGCCCCGGGTCACTGTTACGTGTTGATATCAAGCAACAACCCCGTGAGTAGGTACCAAATGGTGAAACGAAAGCGATCGCTGCTTGTAACGTCGGCAGCCGCCCAGTCTGCACCACGTGTGACAAGGGGCACGAGGCAAACTTGTGCTTTATTGGTACGGCGTCAAATCTTGATTTGTTAATGCGCAGGATCTTTGCAAAACCATGGGGATGTACCACATTTGGGGGAGCGTTTGGGGGTTTTTTGTTGGTTTGGCTTGGTTTTGGTTTTTAAATGGCCGCTTTGCAGATGAGTTGGTTGCTTCCAGTTGCCGGTTGTGTGGTTGTGCGTACAAATCAGGCATTCTTTTGGACCTTCATTTTTTTCCCTTTTTTATGCTGTGTCCCTGAGCTACTTTGGTTTCTAAATTCAGGCCTTACATATTTATCTGTGCCATCCAATTAGACCACATCCCCAATGCTGCCATATAGTTTCACAGTATGTGGGAAATTTGGTAATTAAATGCATGCAAATGCTGCAAGAATAGAATAAATTATTTTTTTTCTTAATATCAGCTGGCTATTCAGTGATGATTCTAGAAATAATGTGACCAAGATGTTGGCTTTTCTCTCCTCTTCTTGCCATCTTTTCCAAGTCTTGATTGTTATTACTCTAGAAATACCCGGTTGGGTTTATATGGAAAGAGTCCCAGCCCAGGCTGCAGCTCAGCATACCCCCGCGTGTTGGCCGCTGTGTAAACCCCAAGTTACTCCTCCTTCGTGTTGTAGTGAGGGAGTGCTTTGCCAAACGCCGTGTGAGCCGTGCCCAGCCCTTTTCAGACAGGGCTGAGCACCTTGTCCCGACCCTGGGAGCAGAGCTGACTTGGAGTTTTTGTCTAATAACCAGTTTACTAGAGAGCAATGATGGGTGGAATCATTTTTGCAGGAAAATCCTGGTTTTAATAAAGCTGCTTTTCAGACCAGTTTGTGTAGGTTAGAGTAGAGGTTGTGTTCAGGAGACACCCCAACCAGGAGATGCGTCAGGCGGCTGTCGGAGATCCAGGTCCACGCACCGTTTCTGCTTGTGGCGTCAAACCTGGGGGAAGCGGCGCGATGGGAAGGGACGGGCAGGTTCCCCGGTGCCCGGCGATGGTGTGCATCGTGTACAATGCTTCCAAAATATTGTCCAATCAGGCCTGTAGCTGGTGTGGGGACTGGAAAGCGGCGGGTGTGCTTGCCTCACTCGGTGAGGACTCAGAGCAGCGTTGCCTTTGGCTGTTGGATGCTGTGTGCTTGCCTGTCTGGTTTTGCGGTGCCTGACTTTGTTCTGCCTGTGCTGTTTGCTCCCTGCAGAGCTGACCTGTCCGGGGTGCAACATCACTAAAGAAGCTGCTGCAGGATGAAAAGATGGCAGCACGGCTGCTCGCACCACCGGGCCCCGATAGTTTTAAACCCTTCACTCCGGAGTCTCTGGCTAACATTGAGAAACACATCGCAGAATTAAAAAAGAAGCAACGGCCAAAGCAAGACAGCAGCCACCGGGACGACGATGAAGACAGCAAACCAAAACCAAACAGTGACCTTGAGGCGGGGAAGAATTTGCCTTTCATCTACGGGGACATCCCAAAAGGCCTGGTTGCTGTACCACTGGAGGACTTTGACCCTTATTATATGACCCAGAAAGTGAGTCTGCAAGAAAGAAGTCGCTAAACCGCCTTTTTCTCGGGAAATTGCAGGTTTGGGTATGGTTTAAACAGAAGACGAAGAATGGGGTCTTTGGTTGGGGCTTGTTGGTTTGGTTTGTTACATGTTTTTCTTTGAGGTTTAATGGAAATTATGATGATCAATCTTTAAGCACCTGCTTGGATGGAGTTAGGAGAACAAGGTCTGGAAACTAAAAATAGCTGACGTTGTGCTAATGTGCCAATTTGAACCATGAGGGCAAAAAGAAGAATTTAATTGAGGCGTAACGGTAATGTTTTTAAGCGCGTATTTCATTACTTGCATGGAATTCAGTCTGAATTTGATGGTTATGAAGCAGGGGGATATAGAATCATGACAAAAAAAGCAAGAGAAACTAATTAACTCACTTTCATCTTCATAATTTTTATTTTTAAAAATATTTGTCTGTGGAATGAAGGTGATATGGCATTTATGGGTGCCCAGATGTATTCCGAAATGAAGCGGTGTCGGGAGGGACGTGGTAAACAAACTGCTGGAAATGGAGGGGAGGGATCTTCTAGGGGGGAAAAAAGGAAGAACGTGATCACGGGTTTTCTTAGGAGGCTAAACAACTTTAAACTGAGGTTCTTTTCTGCTGTTTAATTTCATTGCTTTCTTTGATATAATTTGAATTTGGATAAGCTGAGAGGATTACCCTCTATAACTCCGGCTTAGCTGTGCCGCTTGAGAACCTGGAGGTTTGACCGTATGTGTGACCAAAGTTGTGATGTAACCGTTCAAAATTTGGGCAGAATGGCTGTCCTGTAGCCAGTAAGTTGTCACGAATTCCAGAATGTTGGGGCAGACTTTTCTTGCCACGCTCAGGAGCGATTCTGCGACCGGCCGGGCATTATTCACCTGAAATCCACTGAATTTGCTGCTAACGTTGGGTAGAACTGATCCTTTTTTTTCTGCATCTACACTCAGGAATTTGCTGCTTATTTGTTGTGTCAGCGGTGGTAGGAGCAGTGCCAGCTCGGGACGGGGTTCCAAGCCCGGTGGTTTGTGTCTGTGTTGGACACCGGGCAGGTGGGTGTTCAGGGGGAGTTTGTGCTTAAGGAAAAGTCCTGAGAGCTGCTGCTGCTGGTAGGAAGGTAGCTTGCCTTGGCCCTCAGAAGTATTTTCTCTTTCTTAAACAAATATTTTGTCTTTGTTAAAAAAATCTGATGGTTTTGGTGTGGGCAGGATCTGAAAAGAGACCTGTGGCTGAAGAGCAGTTCCAGGATCTGCGTCGCGGTGTGCGGCCACCGGCACCCAGCTGGAAATGTCGCTGCAAATCCGAGCGGGAGTGGTTTGTGCCCTCCTTGTGTTCGTGTCGCTGAGCGGATGGTGTCTGTGGGAGAACTGGACTGTGTTCTTTCTACCCGAAACAGGAGAGCGGTGCTGACAGGGCGGTGGCACTGCCGTGGCCTGGACATGGGCAAAGGCTCCTGGGTTGTCCCGATGTTCCCCCAGAAACAGGAGGCAGAGGGGAACCCCGTCAGCCCTCACGCCTTACCAGTCTCCGTATTTGCATCCCAACACAATGCTATTAATAAATCTTTCATTTTTAGAGCGAAAAAAGCCCCATTCCCAATGTCGAAGGTATCTGTCGTGTCTCCAGAAGAGAGCCGTGCATTTCCGCGTGTCACCGTGCAGCGTTCCTGCTCTCTCGGCGTGCCTGCCGCGCGGAAACGGGAGCTCTCCACGGAGCTGGAGCAGCTACAGATGGAAGAGAAGGTTCTGGAGATAAACTCGCACACCCCTGCCAACCTCAGACTTGCTGTGAAGAGAGCCTCGCTCTTCCCATAAACACTGGATTTCCATTTTACTGGCTCGGTTTCTTTCCCATCCTCTTCACTATGGCGCTCGCTTAGGTGTGTGTTTCAAATAGTCAGCGACTTCCCACAAAGAATTTTTCTTTGAGGCCATGAGAAAAGGCCCTTCTCTGAATCATCGGGAATTGCGAATCTGCTCGAATCATGGGAAGTTTTCCAAGATTTTTTTTTTTTTTCCCCTCCTCTCCAGCATTTGCCAGAAGGCTTTGCATCATAGGTTTTTTCTTTTCAAGCTAGCCGTACAGCATGCATAGGAACAAATCAGCTGGTTGCTTTTCCTTGCAGTAGGACGCTGTGATCTTGGTTTCTCTAAGGAAATTGAAGCTGCATTTTGACTGAGAAGCTGAACTTCCCAGTGGCCTGTTAACTGATATTTAAAGGAGAAACAGCGTGACCTAGAAACAGAACCGTGGTACAAGGAGTCGAAAGTCCCAGCCCTGCAAGCGATGGTTTTGTCCGAGCTACTTCTCTTTTCTCTGCTCAGTTTCATTTTGTAAAATGGGAATAATGTCTCTTAGGAGAATCAGGAAAGTCCCTTTGCTCACAGGTAGCAGATTTTGGTGCTAATTTCGCTCCTTTTTGTCCTTATGTAAGTACCAGAGAGAATTTTTTCATGATTCTTTGTTTAGCAAATAGTCATCACCTTCCAATTCCTGGCCCGAAGCACAAGGTAGGAGCACTCCTTGCCCATGGTATTTGTTGTGGAAACCTGAGACATTTCAAATAAAAAAACTCGAAGGCAGGTAGGTTAACTTCCTTGTTTACACGTGCAAACAAAGTTCAGGAAAGCTGCCTGTCCGAGCGTCCCTAGCAATGAGAGCAGAGCAGCCGATTGCCTCATGGTCTTGTCTTCCCTCAGTGTTTGCTTAAGGAAGAGGTAAGAACCGTCATCCTCCTTTATTTCCACACCCTTCTTAGTATTTCTTCATTTTTTATGTTTTTCCATCTTTTAGAGCTCTCTGTCCTTCTCTTCCATTTCTGGCCCAGGCTATCGCTCCTACTGAACAACTCCTCGCCCCGTTCTTTCCCGTTGAAGGGGACTTTTGCCAGGTTGTGTTTTTTTTCCTCAACTAACTTCCATTTCGCCCAGTATGAATCTCATACTTGCTACAGAACAAGGCCAAGGTGCTCATGCTCCTGCAGCAGCTTCTTTTATGAGGCAGAAGGTCCCTGAATATTCTGGGAATTGAGGCCATTGATAAGCTCAGGTGAATTGACTTCAATGGAAAAATCAACCCTATGGTTGTAGAAGACTGTCCGTGCATCCGTGAACATCTGAGGCGAGCGTGGGACTGCCCGAGGTCACCTATAGCTTGCGACCGAGCACCTGAGGATCCTCCTGGTGCGTGTGTGCCAACGGAGTGACTTGCAACTTCATCAAGTCACATGCAGGGTTTGGAAACCGCTAGCGTGTGCTTCGAGGAGCCTTCGCTTACGGCTTCCGCAGGGCAAGGTGACGGCCCTGCAAGGTCGCTCTGCCGTTGAGAGGTTTGGCATTTCAGTGAAGTCACTGAAACAGAGGGAAGGATCCGGACCATCGCAAAAAATCAGCCTTTTATCCTTCTTTCCAAAAGCTAACTACCTTTTCCTGATCTTGAGTGTTTCATGTTATTTTTTTTACTTCATCTCTCCTTCAGATTTAAAGGGAGCAGGAAAAGTCCGTGTCCCCTTCCTAGCTCTCCTCCCTGCTGTCGTGGCAGAATAAAGAAAGCAGAGTGTAACCCATGTCCGGCGTCTTCTCCAGCCCTCCTGGGTGTGGGGTGGAAGGCAGGGTTTAGCGGAGTTGTTGGTGAGACGCCAGCAAATGGCACTGCTTGCATCCAGCCCCAGGTGCTGCCGTAGAAGGGAGCAGGAAAAGTCCGTGTCCCCTTCCTAGCTCTCCTCCCTGCTGTCGTGGCAGAATAAAGAAAGCAGAGTGTAACCCATGTCCGGCGTCTTCTCCAGCCCTCCTGGGTGTGGGGTGGAAGGCAGGGTTTAGCGGAGTTGTTGGTGAGACGCCAGCAAATGGCACTGCTTGCATCCAGCCCCAGGTGCTGCCGTAGTGAGCGGAGCTTTCACGCTGCCAGCAGAGTGTGGCACGGACCGGGAGGCGAGAAAATCTCTGCTGCAGTCACCTAAATAGCTGCAGCCCACTGGTGACGAGTGGAAGGACGGAGAATCGTTTCCGCTTCTGAGGCAGAATGAATTTCCTTACGTAGGCAGATCATGATGTCGGTGAAACTTAAATCCAGATCCGTTTCTCAAGAAGTTGAACAATATTTATTTTTTAAAAGATCTCTATAAGGGATGTTTTGATACATTGAAAAAAAATAAGGGATGTTTTGATACATTAAAAAAAAAAAAAAAAAGAAAAGTCAAGGGTTTTTGCTGTGTTGGGCTTGAACCAAGAGATTAAAGCCAGAGCAAAATGTGGCAGATACTTCTTCCCCCCGTAAGCTTTTCAGTGGTGAAGAATAAGTTACTAAGAAAGAACAAATTTATCCCTTCTTGGTGAGCATGGAAAAATAACTAGTGAATAATGTGTTTTCTGCATTAGGAAGTACACCTCTAGGAGCCAAAACTGGCTTGAAAAATATTTTGCTTTGACGTTTTGTTCTGTACACACTTCTTCAGCCAACCGGGGGCCAGAGTTCCCCGTGAATCCATCCTGGAAATCGCTGTGTTCAGGTAACTGGCTCAGGGTGTCCTCGGAACGTCGTCGCTCTCTCTCGCTTAGCGTTGAGAGGAAGGCAGTCATCGCCGCTGCAGGGACGTGGTTCCATATGTTCTTGGGCTGTTCATAAAGCTGTTTTCTTCTTCAGCCTCCTGCCCACTCCTCCCTTTGCAGCCATTGCAGGAATGAGCGTAAAACCCGCACGAAGCAGGAGTCTCTTAAAGCTTCCTATCACTGGGACGTTGCCATCCCTCGGTCGGTTCTGTCCCGCTCTCCAGCATGGCTTCTGCAATGCGCCGTTCTGCAGATTGGTTTCGAGAAGACCCAGCTTTTGGGATCTTACTTCATTTTCCATGAGAGCTATTTCTCAGGTTTCCTAAAGCGTGGATTCCCAGGCAGCTTCGAAGCGGACAGAGCCTTTTTCACAACTTTTTAACGACAAACTGAGACTTCAGAAAGTTCAGCCGGGCTCCATCTCGTAGAAGACGGCAGCGAAAGGCCTCCTCCAGGTATCGCCTTTCTCTGAGTTCCGAGCTGTGCCTCAGCAGATCTTAAAAAAGGGCTTAAGGATGTTCTTGGACCTGCACCAGCAAACGTTTTAAGAGCGTGCAGCCATTTTGAAATTCACTTTTAATATGTCAGCAGCATAAAGAGAAACTAAGATAAGGTTTTAAATTGCCAAACGCTCTCTGGCTTCTGTGCTCTTCTTTCTATTGGCGAGGCCAAGCGGAGATTCACCCAGGATAAGATGCGCAGGGGAACCGAAGCAGCGGGTCCTGGAACCATCGGGGTCGATGAGCAGGCTGGAATGTACGGCGCAGTATTCTTGTACTGAGAGGCCCAGTTCTGATGGGCTTTATAGCCAGGAATAATTTCAGCAAGCATTATGGTCTAAAAAGAGCAAGCTGGGCAGAGGAGGCAAGAGAAAACAAGGAGCAGAGGAGGGAAGAGAAAATAAAATCACGCCTCCGCAGTGATTTTTCCCATCTGGAAATGGAAGTGTAATGAAACTGAGCCACCTCGTAGAGCCACTCCATGGGGTTTGGGGAATTCCTGGCGTTGTCCAGCTCGTCTTGTGCCCACGTGACGTTCAGCACAGTCACCTCGGAGATTTCATGGCTCGAAAGATGTGATAGAGTTGAAAACTCAGTGCTAGGGACGCAGCCGAAGCCGTGAGCGTGTCGGTGTGATGGGCGTCCTGCTCCAAAGCCTCTGCAGGGGACAGCAAAAGGAGATTTAAAAGTGAATGGTGTGTGAGTCTTGAAAAGTGTTTGGTGTCCGCGAAGGAGAGACAACGGGTTCTTAAATGGGGTGTCCCTCGACCACTCTGTAATCTGCAATTTTGACAAACTTGGGGCCTTTTAGGATATTGTTACGCGCCAAGGTGATCTGTTCATTAATTCTCGATGCTGCGATTTAAGAGCTGGCCAGGGTTGTCGTTAAAGCGCTTTTCTTGGGAGATGCATTAGTGGTTATGCTAACTAATCTTTCTCA
>NW_010115206.1:36863-37437 GCF_000699245.1 Pterocles gutturalis | reverse complement strand
ATTTTGATTTCCTTTTCAAATAATTTACTGCTCAATGGTCTAATTTAGCCAAATGAGCTAAAAGACATCGTTTCACTTACTAGGAGGGAAATGACAAATTTTCCGAAGAGTGAGTCTCCTGGGGAAGCACAGCGACTGCGTTGGCAGGAAGCCTTCGTGGATTCCCTCATGTTGGACTCCGGGAGGCTCGAGGCTGTGCTGGTACCAGAGAACCGACCCTGCGGCGGGTCCGGCTTTGCTCAATGCCCCTGCAGCGCTCTGGGGTTCATCCCGCCTCGCCGATGCTGCAGCATCCCGCAGGGGATGTCAAATGGGAAACCGGTGCCCGGGGAAAGGGCTTTGGCTTTTCAGCGCACACAGATTGCTTTTTTGCCTTCGAGCGGAGCGTTGGAGTGGTGTGTTGAGCGTGCAGGTATTAAGCGAGCCCCGTCCTCATTTTGCCTCTCCAGATGGCCGCGTGCGGTTCTCCCGGTGCGTTTTGTGTGTTTGAAATAGCGGGGCTGGAGAGGTGGGATCGGTTCTGCCTCACGTTTACACCATTCCACAGGTTCTGTATAAAGCAGCGAACCTCCTC
>NW_010115206.1:36519-36831 GCF_000699245.1 Pterocles gutturalis | reverse complement strand
CAGGGCTGGTCCTGGAGTCGGTGCACCAACATGGAAATGCTCAAAATTGCCAACGAGTGGGGCCGATGGGGATCTGATTCCCGTCTGCTGGGCTGGGGGACTCTGCTCTGACATTTTCTTTCCGCTTACATCTCGATCTTTCTTTGCAGGTGAGGCGCTGCCTTGTAAAAACACACGTTGCGGTAGCTTTAGCGAGGGTTGGGGAGGCGGCACAGCTACGCGGACGCTGCGCTGTACCGATGGTCCTGTGCGCGGGGCAATGGCGTGAATCTGGGGGCAGGTGCTAATCCTGCTCCTGGATTTATGGTCCTG
>NW_010115206.1:35967-36502 GCF_000699245.1 Pterocles gutturalis | reverse complement strand
AGAGAGGGATAACGGTGCTGCTCCTCGTGTGATGGAAACGTGCGCTCCTGGATGGGAGGTTTTGCTTCTGCTCTGTCTGAGGGGGCTGGTAAACAGCTGGTTTGGAGAATTATTCACGATGTACCGGTAGGTATGTTTTACCCTAATGGGAACTTCTTCTAGGAGATTATTCTTTAAAAAAAGCAGAAAATGCTATTTTTTTTACCGTGAAGGTTGTTTGTCTTTTTTTTTTTTTTTTACAACTCATGCTTTGATTTCCATGCATTAACTCTCTGTCTGAGGGGGCTGGTAAACAGCTGGTTTGGAGAATTATTCACGATGTACCGGTAGGTATGTTTTACCCTAATGGGAACTTCTTCTAGGAGATTATTCTTTAAAAAAAGCAGAAAATGCTATTTTTTTTACCGTGAAGGTTGTTTGTCTTTTTTTTTTTTTTTTACAACTCATGCTTTGATTTCCATGCATTAACTCTCTCTCTCTCTCTCTTTCTTTCTTTGTTTCTCCGCAGACCTTTGTAGTACTAAACAGAGGGAAA
>NW_010115206.1:24731-35897 GCF_000699245.1 Pterocles gutturalis | reverse complement strand
TAGTGCCACACCTGCCTTGTACATTTTAAGTCCTTTTAATCTCTTTAGAAGAATAGCTATTAAAATTTTGATACATTCATATCCTTTTTCTTACTGACCTCTTTCCTATAGTCGTTGAAAAATCTCTTGCCTGTTGTCTTATTGCCCCATTCGAATAGTGTCAATGAGTTACAGCTCTGCGCCTGGTGAGGCTGGATCGGCCTCGGAGCCGCACAAAAATCCGCTTTTTTTGAACGAAAAACCACAGTCCTTTGGACATACCCAATCAAGGAAACATTTGGTTTATTTTCCCGGCTAAATCGTACCTCTCCGTGTCCGTTCTGCCGCCAGCGCAGACACTGATGAGTTTTAGAACCGGTGTGATTTCAGGTTGTGCTTCACCCGAAGAGCTGAGCTTTAACCAGCTGCTGAAACGGTTCAGTGGGATGAGGGGCTGGAGAAGGAGCCAAAGAGACCGGCTGTGTAATTAGACGCTGACTAATTTCTTGCTCTTTTGGCATCTCTCAAACTTCCTTCTAATGTTCCACTGCAGGGCTTCAGACAGCCCTGAGAGCTTCGGAAACATCAGCTGCCTGTGTTATTAGGAAAAAAAAAAAAAGTAGTATATTGGATGAGCTGCTTTGCCCTGGTTATTTCTTTATTTTTAGAAAGTGGCTCTAAAATGGAAATATATTCATGTGCTGGGTTAGAGGCTTCTGTGTACTTCCTGCATCTCATGCGGAGAAAAAGCTTTTCCATCTTGTAATGCCTCAAACTCGGCTTGGGCTGGGAGGCTGGGGATGTTTTCTTTGGCTGGTGCGTTATTTCCCGCAGCCTTGCCTGCCCTCTGGCTGGGCTGGGAGATGCCGAGCTCTCGGGCTGGGACCGAGATGCTGGTTTGGAAGTCAAACAGCTTTGGGTCTGACCCTGGATTTCACCATCCTGCTCTAATTTGGGAGTTAAGATCCACTCGGATTGTGCTGTCCCTCCGACCCTCCTCAAATCGCTTCGTCCAGAACCTTCCGTCCGCAAACGTGACGCACAGAGGGAGCAGAGGGCTTTGGGAAGATCCGTAAGATTCTCCCCAAGCTACATCCTGGGTGTCCGTGGATTGCAACGCTGCTTTCCCGGGGGATGTCTTAGCAGACAATAGATTTTGATGTTACTGAATATCTGGGGAGACATTTTCATTTAGGCATGTGATTTTTTTTTTTTTAATTGCTAAAACACGGGAAAATACAAAATAAACTGAACGGTGACGTAAAAATACTATTTATATATAGTCACCCCGGTCTTGTTTCCCATGACAGCTGGAAGCCTCTTGGTCCCTATTTGTAGTCCCCAGAGAACAGGCTGGAAATTGTTGAGTTTTCTTGCAGCCAGTGACCCGTAGGGAGCAGGAGGTGATGTAAAGCGCCGCGCTCGTGTCCCTTTGATCCTTGACTTTGCTCTACAGTATTTAGCATGATCATTATGTGCACTATTTTGACCAACTGTGTATTCATGACTTTTAGTAACCCACCCGAATGGTCGAAGAATGTGGAGTAAGTACCGCTTCTTGTGCTTTTTTTCATCTCACGAAATGTTGGTTTGCTTCTGTTGAGAAATCTGTTTCTGCTCACCTTTACGTTGGCATGAACACCACTCATCTCCCATATCCTCCTTGTTCAGGCAAAAGTGTTTGTCATTCATCTTGTTTTCATGATTTCATGAAAATGACATTTCTAGGAAATTGTCAGAGCGGCTCTCTCTCTCTTCCCCACGGCAGGTATACGTTCACTGGGATTTATACGTTTGAATCACTTGTGAAAATTATCGCAAGAGGTTTCTGTATAGACGGCTTTACTTTCCTCCGCGACCCCTGGAACTGGCTAGACTTCAGCGTCATCATGATGGCGTAAGTGGTGCTTGCAGATTATTTCGGGGGTTTGTGCATACGGGAAGGGATGAGACCTTGGGAAGAAGGGGTGTGGAAGGAAAGAAGAAATCAAGGAAAACTTAAATGAAGCCCCAAAAGATTTCTTTCTTGATTTTTTTTTTTTTTTTTTCCAAACAAAAGCTTGTGATGGGTTTGCTTAACCCAGGACAAAGCTTTAGCCTGACACGGAGTCGCAGATCTCAAATGCAACTCCGCAGAGCTGCTGCTGCAAAAAATATGATTTTCTGAAAACTGTCGTTATTAATATAAAACTTTATAATAGCGCCTGGCGTTTTACATTGCTCACGCGCCAGAGCGGCAGCTTGTTCTGTTGAACATGGGACCCGGAGCCAAACATCTTTAAATTCTGGTCTCTCCCACTCCTTCCCTCCTTGGGCTTGCACAGGAAAATTCCCCAGGCTGCCACTGAAGGTTGAACCCATTATTTTCCTTCCTCATTCTTTTCTCTCGTGCCAGATCAGCTCACGTTGGTCTGACGATGAGGATTCCTGGGGATGTCTGAGTTTGCAGCCAGACGAGGAGATGCACGCTAGATTTCTGGTTTTTTTCCTTATTAGCCTGCGTTGATCGTTGCTTAGGCTTAGTACCGCAGATGAAAGCCGGGTGTATGTCGCTGGTACTCTGAGTCCCCTGTGGAAGAGATTTTTTTTTTCCTTTTTTCATTTGTTTTTGGAATACTGCACACGTGCATGTTTGGGCTCCCGTAGGCAACAACAGCAAATAAAACTGAGGAATCGTGTAGGCAGGCTCAGCAGCCTCATTTTCAAGGGTTCAAAGCACTTGAATTTAATTGTAGTAAAATGCTTTAATTGTATAAAATGCCCTTTTTTTTTTTTTTCTGGATTCTGCACCCAGGGTTGCTGATTTTCTTGAGTTTCTGCTCTTTTTCTCCTTGCCTTTTGGTTGTCTATTGAAATTCTACGCAAAGAGTTGGACGTTGTCCACAAAAGGCAAATCACCAGTAACCCACTGACACCGGTTTATTTAAATCCCTCCAAGAGAGTCTCAGTTTTATGAAGCCCTTTTGGTGGCCTTTCTGCACCGGGAAGAATCTTGAATATTGTGCATTTCTTTGCTTTTTTTTTTCCACAATGTTTCTCCCCAGACAGCATAGAGGAAATATTCTATCCTAAATTTTGGTAGAACAGAACTCTCTTAGCCTCGCGCTAAGCCTCTTCTCCTCTGTGTATCTCAGGTTTATCCCCGTGTACAATGGGGATAATCATCCCTCCCTGTGGCTCACAAACAGGTAGTAAAGCAGAAAGGGTTGCAGTGAAGGGCGCTCATCGAAGCGAGAGGTGATTGTACTTTATTGAAAACGTGAAGTGAAGCAAATAAACCTGAAACCACTGAACTGAGGTGATGCCGCCGAGTCTCCTCGCCTATCGGACGGTTTTACAATCACCGTCTTCCGTGGAGAGAGCGTTACATTTTCCCAATCCTCTCTAGGCGAGAATGCAGGTGTCTGACCGTACCCCTGGACGAGCTGGTTGCAGCGCGGAGAGACTTAAACTGGGTTTTGGCTCTGGAGTTTTCTGTCTCTCTCTCTTTTTAAATGCCAGTTCTAAAACGTTTGAAATGACGAGCTGTTGCCTACAAACAACTTTATGCAAAAAGAAGGTGACCCCAACGGTGCCATTAACTCTGGTTTAATTCTGCAGGTATATAACAGAGTTTGTAAACCTAGGCAATGTTTCAGCTCTGCGCACTTTCAGGGTTCTGAGAGCTTTGAAAACTATTTCTGTAATTCCAGGTAAGGCGGCCTCCGGTTGGTGTTAGCTGTTGGGTACAGGCCCCCTGTGAGTGATGTATTGCTTTGTCTGTAGTTGGTGTTTTCTTTTGGTGTGTGTATTGTCATTGTGTTTTTTGTGTGTGACCTCCCTCATTGCAGATATGTCACAGAGTTTGTGGACCTTGGGAATGTCTCAGCATTGAGAACTTTCAGAGTTCTCCGAGCTTTGAAAACTATCTCTGTTATTCCAGGTGAGAACCATTCAGCATTAAAGGCTGCTCTTGCGTGTGTCTCTTTTCCATCTCTCCCCTCTCGTCCCGCACTGCTTATTTCTCAGAAATGGCCCTGGGATATTTTTGATGGGCTTTGCAGTCTGTATATACAGAGTCATTTGAAACGAAGGCTTCTGGGCCATCAAATTATGGGATGCAGAGTCTGCTGTTCCATACTTCTCTATCCCTGTGCACACATGTGGCTATCTGATCTCCAAAATGAAAGCCAAGCTTAAAGTTTAGTTCCAGATGAAAAAAAAAAACCCATCAGGCACTCCCTTCCTCCTCAGGCTGAAGGGTTTCTTGCTCAGTGAGTCATCCCGTTATAATCAGCATTTCTGGAGTTGGTTTGGGAATGAGTTCATGAAGCCAATGAGCAAAACCCAACCAAGATGAAAACCTTTCTGCATGAGGCTACTTCAGTTCCTTGGGGTCGGATGGGGTCTGGGGCAGGTTGTCTTCTCAATGGAAGAGCCAAATGGTGCATTGGCCCTACCGGCTTTTGGATTTGTACGTTGGGGTGGAACCAGTTCCCAGCTATTCACGCTGGCCCAAAGTACTGAGCCAGACCTAGACCTGCACCACCCCCAGAGCTGGGCTTTGCAGGACTCCTAGACCGTAACTCAGTAGTCTGGGTGCCACAGGGTAAGCAGTGGCCCTTCCCTTTTTGTAAGAGCCCACGAAGGCATTATGGACTGAGAGTATGATTCTGCTCCTGAATTCTTGGATAGAAAAGTCTCGTGCAGATGGTTTCTCAAAAGCGTCCCTAATTTTAAGGTCAAGCTCAAGCCTCAGTTTTCACAGGCACTGAAGCATCTGCCGTTTTCCAGTTTTCAGGTGCTTGCCCTGTCTCTAAATCATCACTCAAAGAGTCTGGCTCTTCTGTTTCTTTGTGTTTTGTTTCCTAATGCATTAACCGATAGTGGAACTCAATGATCTTTTTTAAGATCCTCTCCAGCCCGAACCATTCTATGATTCTGTAATGGTTCTTTTGCTTTCCCAGGCTCCGCTTGCACACACATTTGCCAGCAAAGAGCCTATGGAACTGTAGGGGCCCATCACTTTGTCCCCGTTCCAGACTGCTAAACCCATCAGGCGTACGTTGGCTGTCCTGCATGATGTTCTAAAGTGGCACCCGCTTCCCTCGCACCCAATGAGAGTCTGCTGGAATAATTCTTCCTTAGCCCTCCGTGATGTTTGGCAGCGCACACACAAAGAGCAAAAGAGATTTGGTAATTGCTGGCCGTGCACTAGAGGGATCGGGAGTTGCCATTCTATCAGCCTGCTCCGGGTAGTAACTGGCTTGCTCAGAGAAAAGCATCGATGTGAAAATAAGTTTGGTGTGTGTTTGGCTTTTGTAATCCTGGCAAAGTGAAGATGATGCAACTTCAATGAGCTGGTTAGTGAGTGTGCGACAGCATGCCGTGTCCTGGGAAAGGAGCAGAACCGTTTGTAGCATTCTCTCCAACCCCGAAAAATTAAAGGAGTTTTCCTTTTATTTCAAACGACAGCAAGGGGAGGGGATCTGAGCCCTGCTGAGTTCAGTGCAGCCCTACTTTCTGCTAAAGGGCTGCACACAGCCGGGGGGATCCCATGGGAGTGCTGGGCACGCTGACCCCATCCCGGCTGGAAATGCAAATGGCAAACCTGGGGTCTCTGTCCCAGTTAGGCGCTGGGACAGGACCGTGGTTCTGCAGCACGTGGGTAAAGCCCAAACCTCGCTCACCTTTCCATTTAACAACACGAGGAGCGTAGAGCATTTGTGTAATGAGCCCTTGGGGTTGTTTAACATGACCTTAGGCGTGGAGCGCTCTTTATGGGTTTTAGTGCTGTCGTGTCCCAGGGAAGAAGTGATTTTTATAACACACTTCATATTCAAATATAAAGGAGTTCCCCATCTGCTTCAGCGCGTAACGGAATGGGAATTGTAACGCTGTGCTGAGCTAATGAGAAACTCATCTCAGTGTTACGACCGGTGCTAACTACATCGTCTGTCAATAATTGGAATCATCCTCAGTGTGTATTTTAGAGAAGATAAAAATGGGAAATATTTCCAGAACATGACATGCCACCGGACAAAATCCCATGCAGGCAGAGGCTCTGGGTGGATTTGTGTGCCAGGAGTAAACCGGGGCACCTGTGAGCTCAAACATCAAAATATTGCTTTCAGCCTGTGGCTTGGTAGACCCTATTGAACTCTGGGGTGGTCTAAAGATTTATTTTTTTTTTAATTGGCGCTTGAATTATTGGTGTTTTAATTGGCTAAAGCCATCAGTCTCCATGCATTGCCCGGCCGTTCGACCTGCAGCACGTGACGGCGATTGCTCCAGCTGAAAGTTGCTGATTTGTCCCGTGAACTGGGAATGCTCTTGCTGCCAGTTTCTCGTCTTGGTTCAAAAGCCCGTTCTCCTCCTGTGCCTATGAGGGAGCAGCACCCGAAGCAGAAACGCCGGCGCTGGTGTGATGGCTGCACGCGCAGAGCCAAGGAGATGAGCAGGAGTATTTGGCTGCCAGAACTAACGGCGAAAAGCTGCTTTGTGCTGGAGCAGGGCTTTGGTGTTGATTTTGAAGACTGAAGCATAAGACATTTTGACAAATTATTCCTCCATAAGAATTTCCTTTTTATTTTTGAATCTTTGTGTTCCTGGTATGGATCAAAGCTCTGTCGGTATAGAAAGGTTTGGTGCAAAATACCTCAACCAGAGCCTTGGGTCTGACCAGCCCTGAATTCACCTGGATTTGGGGTTTATTTATATTTTTTTTTAGCTCATTCCTCCCTTCAGCCTCCTTCACTAGTTTATAAATGCAAGATCATCCTCGTTAACATCAGAGAGGCTGATTAAAGGGCCCTAAGACTGCATTGTTTCTGCATCCAGAATTCGTGCATGTTTGGATCTGTCTCCGGAAAGCCTCAGTGCTGTGTTTTTCCTCCCGTTCGTGGATGGTTTGGAAAAGCTTACACCTGAAACTTATTTTTATTCCTGAGCCTTGCCTGTTAATGATCCCGACGGCCTTGGTAAAACCCAAAGGGCCAGCACTCGCCATGAAATCTGCCCCACGCGTAACAAAACCCATGATCTAAGCGGAAGGTTCAGCTCCCGCAAGGAAAGGGGAAGTGCTGAAGCAGTTTAGTTAAGCAGCAGAAAGTGAAGATGTAGACAGCTGGACAGGTATTTGATCTTTGTGTGCCAAGCAGCCAGGCTCAAACACAACTCAGGGTGTCCACGGAGAGGTTTGTAGCAGCGGATCTTAATTCAACGTCTTTGTTTAGACAAACCCTGCCCTCGCGGCAGCGACTCCTGAGCAGCTTTGCATCCTCCCCTGCAAGGCTCAGATATTCCCAGGGAGGAACGCTGGTATTTTCTTTTGTTCCAACCATCGCTGAAACCGGTGAGCTCGGTTCGTTCATCACCGTGATGGTGCTGTGCGGAAAAACCTGAATGCGAGCGCTGGTTCCCGGCCGTTTGCTAGCGACAATCTCTTGCTGCCGTACGGCGGTTGGAAGGTACCGTACGGATTTGGATTTTCGATGGCTTTTCATGCTGCGGGAGTGATTTCTAGTCTCGTTTTCTTCTCCGCAGGCTTGAAGACCATCGTGGGTGCCCTCATTCAGTCTGTGAAGAAGCTGTCGGATGTCATGATCTTGACGGTGTTTTGTCTCAGTGTCTTTGCTCTGATCGGGCTGCAGCTGTTCATGGGCAATTTGAGGAACAAGTGTGTGATCTGGCCGATTAACGTGAACGAGACTTTCCTGGATAACGGCTCCAGGGGCTTTGACTGGGAGGAATACACCAACAATATGTGTAGGTATTTCTGCAGTGATACTCCCTCAAACCTTCTTCTTGGCCTCAGTGCTGCTGACCAGCATTTCTGACGTGGCTTAAAACGTGTGTCCAGCTTTGCGCAGGAAAAAAACCCTTGCTCAGATATTTTTCGGTTTTTAGAAACCTGACCTTGTTAAGGAGTTGCTAGTTGGGTTCATCCTTTACAAGGTCTTGGCTGTGCTCTCTTAGATAAGTATTTTGTCAAAAATGCCTTTCTTTTTTTTTTTTTTTTTTCATTCCTGGTTTGTTTCCAATTAAAAACTCGTTAAATATGGTAAATGGGAAATAACTCTGCCCATTTTAATCCCTGGTCTGATTGTCATGATCAAGGGACCAGCCTCCAAGTTTTTTGTAACTTAAATTCTTCCACCCCTCTCACTAGTCGTAGTCAGCGAGTTTTAAATCTTTCTTGAAAATACTAACCTGGCTTCCAGAAAGGGCTTTAACCTCGGGCACAGCTAGTGGGGCTGGTGTTATTTAAAGCTAGGTGAGTTTAATGATAAATTTATCAGCAGGGGATCTAGAGGGCTCTAAGTGCAGGTTTTTACGGTGTTATATTATGTTGAATCCTCTAACTCCATATGCGTGTGCATGTAATCTTTTCTTTTTCATTTTCTTCAGCAAATTTTTACATCATTCCTGGTGCCCCTGATCCTTTGCTCTGTGGTAACAGCTCAGATGCAGGGTGAGTGTTGAGCTTTATTAAAAGCAGAGATTTGAATTACCGTTGGCGTTGGCTAATGATGGCAAAACCTTTGGAATATTCCCTGTCGCTTCCTTTGCTGGTTCTGCTGTTACTGCACATGGAAAAGTTTTCACGTTTCTTCATCTGATTATTAATCCGTCGTCACTATCTGTTTGATATAATGTAAGCTGACATTTGTTGTGTCATCTCAGGAGGCAGGTACGTCTGACGATGATTACTAGTGGTGTTATTTCCCTCTGAACCCCATCATTGGTGCAGGGGATGGAGGTTCAGAAATGGAAACTTTCCCCATGCTATTGCCTCCAGTTGGTGTTTCACCCAGTCCCTCGGCTCTAAAGACCCTGATGGCAAAAACGGGTCCTTTCAGCTCACGCTGGGTGAACAGCCTCGCGTTGCCGCTTCTTGTTTCCGTAGGACAGAGATAGGGCTTTGCGGCAATCCTGCCCGTCAGGCTCCTTGCCTGCTAGTCTTGCTTGACACGGAAAGCAAACCGCATGCCGTCTGTTAGGAGAGTTGTGAAAATCTCCATAAGCATGGATAACATGCATCTTATCCACTTTCTCTGCCCCTTTTACTGCCCTGATGCCCTGAAACGGCTGTTGTCTCCTTTGCAGTCAATGTCCAGAGGGTTACACGTGCATGAAAGCAGGACGGAACCCCAACTACGGTTACACGAGCTTCGACACTTTCAGCTGGGCTTTTCTGGCTTTATTTCGCCTTATGACTCAGGACTTTTGGGAAAACTTGTATCAATTAGTAAGTAAACACTTTGCTTCGGTGTTATACAAGATGAGAATTTGGGGACAAAACAGGAAAGGAAAGTGTGACAAGCTTTGTTTTATTGCTCCTGTCTGAAAGAGTAACTACGAGTAAAGCTGCCCAAGGAGATGATGTGTGTTGAGGAGGAAGGGGATGGCTGAACGCTGAATTAATTAAGAACTTGGCCGCACGCTGCAGAAGATCGTGTGCGGCTCAGCTCCACTCGCAGAAGGTGCTGAGGCGCTTTGGAGGGCAGAGTGCTTCCTTGTAGCTGGAGGACAGTTTGGGGACCTTGCTGAAGTGGCTTTTCTTCTCTTTTGTCTTGTTTGAAAGGAGCCTAAGCATTTGGTTTCCCACTGAATCCTTTTCACTTTGCATCCGTTGGATGTTCCCTTAAGAGAAGAAGAGGGATGTCAGCTTTTGTGCTTATGGCTGATGAACGTGCAGGATCTTGGTGCTTTGCAGGGGAAGTGCTGAGATGTTAAATATTCAGCGCTGCTGTATTTTCTTAGAAGCTTTCAGGTCAAGAAACTTGGGATCAGTTCCCGTATCAGGTGTCACTCTGAAATTGCTTTCCCCTTTCCTTTTCCCCCACCATGCTCTTCTATTTCCAGACCTTACGAGCGGCAGGAAAAACCTACATGATCTTCTTTGTCTTGGTGATCTTTGTGGGATCGTTCTATCTGGTTAATCTCATTTTGGCTGTGGTGGCCATGGCTTACGAAGAGCAGAACCAGGCCACGCTGGAGGAGGCAGAGCAGAAGGAGGCAGAATTTAAAGCCATGTTGGAGCAATTGAAAAAGCAGCAGGAAGAAGCACAGGTGAGTGTTTCGATTGTATCTTTTTTTTTAATGCATTTATGTATTTTAAGATCTATTTTCCTGTTATTACAGAGCAGTGATGTATAATTGCTGCAAGTTTTTTCCAAGAGAAAGAATAAGCATCTCAATCGTGCCCCAAAGACTTGTGCTTCCGTGCGTTAAGCCACACTCTGAAAGCAGAGAATGGAACATTAATCATGGTGAGGTCTGATGGACTTTTCCCTTCTCTTGCCTCCACCCTCAGGCTGCTGCTATGGTCACTTCGGCAGGGACAGTCTCGGAAGATGCTGTGGAAGAGGATGGTGGAGTGAGGATGTCTCGGAGTTCTTCGGAGATTTCCAAACTCAGTTCCAAAAGTGCCAAGGAGCGTCGAAACAGGAGGAAAAAACGAAAGGACAAGGAACTGTCCGAAGGAGATGAGAAGTGTGACACGGAAAAGGTGTTCAAGTCTGAATCGGAGGATGGCATGAGGAGGAAGGCGTTCAGGCTACCGGATAACAGGCTAGGAAGGAAATTTTCCATCATGAACCAGGTAGTTTTCATTTCCTTCGCTGATGTTTATGCTTGCTTGTAGTCAGGCTAATATTCTAGTTTAGATCCTGATTAGCATGTCAAAGGAATCTGCTCATCCTCTTAAACTTGCTGCAGATCAGGAGGACATTTACAGCCCAAACTTACAGCCCTTGCAGACGCTTACCCTGCCATAAACTGTTCCTGAGAGTAGTGATTCTAACCAGCTGACTTCTTCACCAACGTAGCTCAGCCAGCCAAGAGTGAGCAACCCTTAAAGTGTAGCGGACAACTAAGTGGTGATGCTTTGTGTAGATCTGGAGAGGCAGAGAAACCACTTTAGCAGCACTTGACAGCACTGCAGTGCTTTGTTTCCGTGCCATTCATGCTGTTGTCATTCTTTCTTTTCTCCCTCCCAGTCTCTCCTCAGTATCCCAGGCTCCCCTTTTCTCTCCCGACACAATAGCAAGAGCAGCATCTTCAGCTTCAAAGGACGATTTCGTGACCCGGGTTCAGAGAACGAATTTGCCGATGACGAGCACAGCACAGTGGAGGAAAGCGAAGGCAGGAGAGACTCCCTCTTCATCCCCATCCGCGGCCGCGATCGAAGGAGCAGCTACAGCG
>NW_010115206.1:22243-24700 GCF_000699245.1 Pterocles gutturalis | reverse complement strand
AGGGACGAGCACCAGCGGCTACAGCGGCTACAGCCAAGGCAGCCGGTCCTCACGGATTTTCCCCAACCTTCGCCGAAACGTCAAGAGGAACAGCACGGTGGATTGTAACGGCGTGGTGTCCCTCATCGGTGGCCCACCTTCCAGCATGCCTGGGGGACGCCTTCTGCCAGAGGTGAAAATAGATAAGGCAGCTGCCGATGACAGTGTAAGGATGTCAGTGAGTAGATAGCGTAGGCATGGCGGTCTGTCCTCTTCTCCTCTCCTGAATGCCGCCCTCCGAGTGAACCAGACGCCCTGGCGGAATGAGCGTCGGCCTGTCTGACCGCAGACGATGAAGTCTGTGTTGGATTAAACTCCCTGTGCTTTAACTTCCCCTTTTTCCCCTCTCAAGCTCAGTGACCCACCTCCTCCTTTCCCTGGCTTCCTGGGAAAAAAAGGCTTGGAATTGAGTCCTTGATTAAAGGACTCAATAGTAGGAATCCTTGGTGTGTGTTGGGGGGAAACCAGCCAAAATTTGTTGCAAACATTCTTCACAATAAGATAAAATTATTTGGGGATTTAAAAGGAAATACAAACTATCGTTTGGGTCTCACTAAATTTTGCAAGGGAAGCTGTTAGTAAAATAAGGATCTTTTAAAATATTATCTTTGAATTTCGGAATTTTCCTTGCCTTGTGACTTTTTGTAATTAGCTGAACTGGTATTGAGTGAGTTTTTTAGTGGATCAACATTTCAGAATGCAGAAAAGAAACAAAGCTGAGAAAACAGAATACTGGTTAGTGGGGCGTAAAAAGAATCTGGAGAAGATTGGAACAACATCATTTGAGAGATACCTACGTCAATTGTTTCCGAGAAAAGTCTGGTTACCATCCCTATAAATTCCAAGCTATTTTTTTTTAAGTTTATTTCAATCTTGCAACCTGTTTGACCTTAGTTACGTTAAGCATCAGTTCCTACCTGTTTGTTTTTCTTCCCTAGTTAGCATGTTAATACGAAGATTTGCTTTGGTATTTCATTCTCTTTCTAACGCAGCATGAATGTGGTAGGAACAGTAATCTGCATGATGCATGCATAAAAGAGAAAGTTTTACTTAGCAGTGAGTTTGCTAACTCTAGAGAGTTCAACATGCAATAAGCAATTAACCGTCCTGGTGGAGAGCTGCATGGGCTGTGCAGAGACCTTGGGTCCCAAGCAGACAGCAGCAAATTCCTGTAATGAGGGGAAAAAAAAAAAAAAAACAGTTATCTGTTAGCACCCGAGTCTGTCTGTGGCTAAAATGTAAATGAGCAATGTTGGTTAAAATATCGTCCTTAGTTTGTCTAAGGCCACAAAGCACTGGTGCCAGCAGAAATGAGGGCTTGGGTTTTGGTTTGACCACTTATATCATGTAGGAAAGTGAGGAGGACAGCAAGAATAAAGATGTTTTTCTCTCTTGGGCATACGTGCTATATTTCTAGGCTGAAAGTATGCAAAATGTTGCGAAGACAAAGAGTTTGTATTAATTGTCATATGTATTTTGCAGGGTACGACTGAAATTGAAATTCGAAAGAAGCCTGGTGGGTCTCTCCTGGTCTCCATGGATCAGGTGAATGTGTCCTACGGAAGGAAGGATCGAACCAACAGCGTCATGACGGGCTTGACAAACACCCTTGTGGAGGGTAGGTGGGATTTGGCGTTTTCAGTGTGTATGTATCGATTGCCCTCTCCTGGTGTGATGGAGGAAGACAGAGGACCCCTCCTGGCAGCTGTGGGATGGGTTCTCACACCACATCTGCGCGGGGTTCCCTGTGCCGGAGCCGTGTGCCCAAGGGGATGCTGAAAGGTGACGTTAAACGTCACGAGATGGCTTTGTAGCGGTTTAGGGAACTAGAGCGAGAGCTGGTGTGTAAGGGAGCAGGGTGAGGGGGTAGGGTGGGGAGTACGGGCTCGGGTCAGCCCACGTCAGTTTGGCCAAGTGCTGCACAGCTGAGAGCGGTTTTGAGCCCTGGGTACCCAACAGAGGATGTCTGCCCTTCGGACACACAGAATTGAGCTCTCCCTGCTTCCAGTAGTACATTTTCTTGCATTGGGTTTGCCTAAACGTGCTTCTTTTGAGTCATGATTGATACAGACATATTTATTAGACTTTGTTTTACTTGCTTTTGCATCTGAATTATATCGAGACAGAGGTAAAGACAACAAAGAGTTGTAATTCTACAATAATGAACATGCAGTGTGGAGATTAGAGAACATCTGATACAGGTGTTCTGTCCTTCGCCATCCCCACGGACTGGAGAGACTCTCCTTTGCCTACAGTCTGCGAGAGAAAAAGATTTGAGCCGCACTAAGAGCTGAAATGTGACAGCTGTCAAAAGAGAAAGGGACTTCTGCGTGACGGGAATTCTGAAATGGACAGCACACAGGGACGAGATTTCCAAATATGTTCTGCGGGAGGCAGTAGGAATTTATGAACAGCAGC
>NW_010115206.1:12422-22222 GCF_000699245.1 Pterocles gutturalis | reverse complement strand
TGCTGTCTCCTGCAATAAAATTGTATGAAAACGAAATATACTTAGAAACAGAGCAAGGTTCTGCTGCTGCTTCCCTCCCGCGCAAACGCCTACAGGCTCCAGTGCTACGGTCCTCTTTTTTAACTTTAGAAATTCCAAGGCAACTAAATACTAAGCAACCAGAGAACCAATGAGCGAGAGAGCGCACTGGTCTTTTCCCTACCCATAAAAAACCAAAACTTCAGCGTGAGCAGCTGTGTAGCCTGACTGGAGCCACTGCAAGTCAAAGAATAGAGGAAGGGAACTCCTGATTTTTTTTTTTTTTTCCCCCCCTCCTAAGCACTTGAAATAAGCCAGTGTGAAAAAACGGACACAGCATCGTGTTTGATTTCTGTAAATGGATGTGGTTAATCTTAATCAGGTTATTCCTGGTTAAAATCCTTTGCAGCATGATGTCATGTATTTCCCCTTTTAGACCATGTCTGCATTCAGCACAGAATTCATTTCAGTTCTTTAAAAACTGCCACCAAAGGCACTTTAGAATCTGTAACTTTGATGTAAACCATTTTACCTTGATCGGTTCTGAGTTAAATACATCCCTTCATTTCAGAGAATTTGGATCAAATGGTAAGATCCACCCGGGGCTCTTGCATGGGGTTAGAGCTGCGGTTCCCAGGAACCTCGCGCGGATGTGATGTAGCGCTTGCATAGGTGCAGTGGGAGAAGTGGCTTAGCAAGGCTTGGGGTGAAGCTATTTCCAAGCATCCTGGAGTGCTTTTGAGTGTTGTACGTCCATACGGCAAAACATATCTCTGCCCCAAGAATACTGAATGGTTGTGCAAGCGAGGAGACGTGCGAGAGGCTCGGAGAGGCGAGATCAGGGAGTATTGTAGCTGCACTGAGCGTCAGGCAGATCCAGCAGCCTTAGAGGTGAAGACTGAACTCTGTTGCTCTTTGGTTTTGTAACTGCAGAGCTGGAAGAGTCCCAGAGGAAGTGTCCCCCTTGCTGGTACAAATTTGCCAACACGTTCTTGATCTGGGAGTGCCACCCGTACTGGATGAAGCTGAAGGAGATAGTGAACTTGATTGTCATGGATCCCTTTGTTGACTTGGCCATCACCATCTGTATCGTGCTGAACACTCTGTTCATGGCGATGGAGCACCATCCAATGACCCCAGAGTTTGAACACGTGCTCTCCGTAGGAAATCTGGTAAGACAGTCCTGGGAGATATCCCTTCCAGATCTGCTCCTACGGGGATACACTGCTTGCTAATGTCAACTCAGACTGAAAGATCTGCTGCTCCAGACTCTAGAGGACGCGGAGCGGCGTGGGCTTGCCCCCCCTGCGGTCCTTGGCCGCTCAGAGGTGTTTGCTAAGGGTGCACAGCTCTGGTTCGAATTTGTTGCTATTTAAAAACCCATCTGTTCATTCCTGGTGTGCCTGAGTAGGTCAGTGATATTTGTGCTGCATCAAGGGAGAAAGGACTATCGCAGGCGAGCACGTGGCATCGCACAGACTGCGCGTTGGAATTGGCGTGACAAATTGCATTGTTTGATATTTAGCCTGAAGATCCAAAAATGAACAAAAGCCAATCTCTGCCTGTTCTTCGTCTGTCTCTCTCCTCCCCAATCTAGGTTTTCACTGGAATTTTCACAGCAGAAATGTTCCTGAAGCTCATCGCCATGGATCCCTACTATTATTTCCAAGAAGGCTGGAACATCTTTGATGGATTTATTGTCTCCCTCAGTTTAATGGAACTGAGTCTAGCAGATGTGGAAGGACTTTCTGTGCTGCGATCTTTCCGATTGGTATTCCATTTTCCAATTCTTTTTGAATGTTATTGTCTTGGAGCAACTAGAAAGCTTTCTACAGAAGTCTGGGCAAAAAAAGCACTTTTGGGTTGGGGGAAGACAGAGGTGGAATGGTGCCATTTTTGTGGTCTCTTCTTCCTTGGGAGGTATCTTGGTGTAGAGTACTTACTGTGGATGGAGATGGACGGTGTTAGAATGCAGCTCTTATTCCATGTGCTCACATTTGGTAGGTTGTATGTTACAATACACTAAAAGGGCTGAATACCTACAGCCTTCATGTGCTTTAACTTGTGCTGTCAGTGGTTAAGCTTTTGAAAATTAAATTGTGAAAACCTCAAGGTTAGATTTTTGTGCATGGGCTTATGTGTACGTAAAACACAGGATAGTTGCCACTTAAAAAGTTTTGCCTGATTTTCCTCTTTGTTTAAGATGAAATTAAATTCTCATTTTTCTGTTTTCTTTTGGGTTTTGTTTTTTGGTTTGTTTTTTTTGTTGTTTTTTTTGTAGCTGAGAGTCTTCAAACTGGCCAAGTCCTGGCCCACTCTGAACATGCTGATAAAAATCATCGGTAACTCAGTGGGTGCTTTGGGGAACTTGACCTTGGTGCTAGCCATCATCGTGTTCATCTTTGCTGTGGTGGGCATGCAGCTCTTCGGCAAAAGCTACAAGGAGTGTGTCTGCAAGATCAATCCGGAGTGTGAGCTACCCCGCTGGCACATGCACGATTTCTTCCACTCCTTCCTTATTGTCTTCCGTGTGTTGTGTGGGGAATGGATTGAGACCATGTGGGATTGTATGGAAGTAGCGGGACAGGCCATGTGCTTGATTGTCTTCATGATGGTCATGGTCATCGGAAATTTAGTGGTCAGTAAATGGTTACTGATGGGCTTTATTGGTTGCCTCTGGGTGGGGTAGAACGTGGGGAGACCCCAGGATTAGGGAGTAACGATTTGTGAGGCTGTCCCAGCTCTGTTGGGGTCCTTCACGGCCTTGGATGTATGAACAGTCCCGTTGGCTTTGGTAGCACAATATTAAGGACGTGTTTTGCTTGATGAAAGCCTTAAACACTTGCCCACGCATAAAGCATCCATAAAAGCTGGAGGTACGAAACCCTCAGTCAAAGGGGACAGCCCCACACCTTGCCAGGGAAGGTAAAAAGAAGCGAAACATGGCTTTGCAAATGCCAGGAGAGGAAATCATTTGGTACACAGGGGAAGGTCCTGAAGTGTTAAAATCAGGTTGGGATTTTCTCCTAAAATCTGCCCACTAGCTCGATCATGAGGTGCAGTTGTGTGCGAGAATCGGCTGGTGAAGCCGCATGGCCTGTTGTGTGGGAGGTTAGACTGGAGCTGGATGGTTCCTTCTGGGCTTACATTTTCTGAAGAGAAGTCTATGGAGGAAAACGTAGGCAAGGATGAAATGGTGTGAACAGTTGCCTGTCTTCAGAGCAGCGTTCTGAGCTCTCTCTGAGAGGACTTGTCTTGCCAAGGGATTTTGACAAAGTAAGTCTTGGGGACTGGCACCAGATGTGGGCGAGGAAATAGAGCCAGGAGTGATCCCTCAAAATGCTGAGATTGGGGCCATTGCCCTTCAGCCAGGGATGGGACTAAACCAGTAACACTGAATTTAACTCCTTTGGATGGCTGCTGCCTGGATCCCTCTCCAGCACCGGCAGTGGGGATCCCGCGAGGGGCTCCGTGTCTGGGATCCCGTGAGGGGCTCTGTGTCGGGGACCCTTTTCCCTGCGCCGAGCCCCACTGACCCCAGGGGAGCTTTGAGCTGCCCAGGGTTCCCCTGGGGCGCGTTGCAGGATCAGCGTCTTGTTCCTTGAGCCCTGGGTACCTCAATAGGTCGGTGGGACACCAGAGCTGGTTCTTGGGGTGGTGTTTGGAGGCTGCAGCCCCTGCTAACATCAGTAGGATTCAGGTGGTTAAATATTCAGCTTTGGAAATAGAGCCCTCGTGTGTCAGCTCTGCCAAGCGTGACCTCTTCTCTTCCAGGTGCTGAACCTGTTCTTGGCCCTGCTACTGAGCTCCTTCAGCGCCGACAACTTGGCAGCGACGGATGATGACGGGGAGATGAACAACCTGCAGATTTCGGTGATTCGCATCAAGAAGGGCATTGCCTGGATCAAGGCGAAAGTGCGCGAGTTCATGCAGGCTCATTTCAAGCAGCGAGAGGCGGATGAGGTCAAACCCTTGGATGAATTGTACGACAAGAAGGTGAACTGCATCGCCAACCATACAGGGCCCGATATCAACAGAGACATTGATTATCAGAAGAACGGCAATGGCACGACGAGCGGAATTGGGAGCAGCGTGGAGAAGTACATCATAGATGAAGATCACATGTCCTTCATCAACAACCCCAATCTCACTGTCCGGGTACCTATTGCTGTGGGTGAATCAGATTTTGAAAATCTCAACACAGAAGATTTCAGCAGTGATACAGATCCTGATGGCAGCAAAGAGGTAAGTGAAATGCTCAAAATTTATTCTGGTTATTTGACCCTCAAGTGAGTGCCTGGAAGCATCCTGGGAGGGAGAACGAGATAGTTCCAGCACAAAACCTCTGTTTGTGTTTTGATGTTGTCACTCAAGACAGATGTTTCTTGGTCTAGTTGCTCTATGGAGAGCCTCAAATACTTATAAATAGATAAACAGATGTAATATAAATACTTAATCCTGTCTGTCCTGTTAATATCTGATGTAAGATGGGGCAGGATCTTAATGAGGTGAAGTCAGGAAACAACTTTTGTTACAGTAAATCTGTGAACAAATTGCTGCGTCATCACGAAGGTTGCCGCCTGTTGGGAACTAATGACAGCTTGGCTTGGGTTTTATTTTGTCTTCAAGAAACTTGATGATACCAGCTCCTCTGAAGGCAGCACCATTGATATAAAGCCTGAAGTGGAAGAAGTCCCTGTGGAGGCACCGGAGGAGTATCTGGACCCGGATGCGTGTTTCACAGAAGGTAAGCTGTGACTATTACGTATGGAAAAAAACCTCCGAGCTGTTACTGGGACCTGTGTCTGCTGTAAGCTTACCTTCAGGTTAAGTCTCAGTCTGGATCAGCTTATTTTGAGACCGTGCTTGGACCCAGCATCACAGGTGAAGTGGTTTAGAAGAATTTGCAAGGTGAAGGCTACAAAGATGTAGTTGCCCCTGCAAGGATGTAGATGAGCTGTCGGCAGGGCGAGTTGATCTTTCATACTATTGATGCCTTGAGTACTTAGAAGAATCTGTCTTCTGGTCGAGTTTTTTTCCTTTCTGCCGCTGGCCTCAATGTCTTTCAGCAACTGATCCATTACAGGTATTCCCATGGCAAAGATATTTTAAATGGTTCAAGGTTATTTTATCAGCAAGTTTTCCATTCCTCTCCTGTCGAGTGCATGGGTGCCTCACCAAATATAACGAGCTTAATCTGCTCACAAAATTCAAGTGCTCAGATACAGACATGGTGAAAATAATCATAAAGTCCGCAAGAAAGCAAGAGTCTGGGCTGAAACTCAGCATGTTTAATACTGTGGGCATCAAATCTGACAGTTTTCTGGTTTTCGAGTTTCTGTGACCTGACAAACTTTGGGCTCACGCTCCTTTGTGCACTGTCCCCGTTCCAGGTTGTATGCAGCGCTGTAAATGTTGTCAGGTCAATATTGAGGAAGGGCTGGGGAAGTCTTGGTGGACCTTGAGGAAGACTTGTTTCCTGATTGTGGAACATAATTGGTTTGAAACTTTCATCATCTTCATGATCCTACTGAGCAGTGGTGCTCTGGTGAGTAAAATACAAAAAGAATAGAAGAAACATAATTCCACTGCTCAGCTCAGTGTCGCTTGAATAAACTTCTGGATAACATTGAACTGTGCCATAAATCCCATATAGTGACACGAGTTCCTGGTTATTTCCCCAGGCTTTTGAGGATATTTACATAGAACAGAGAAAAACCATCCGGACCATCCTGGAGTATGCAGACAAGGTCTTCACTTACATTTTCATCCTGGAGATGTTGCTGAAATGGTGCGCTTACGGATTCGTCAAGTTCTTCACCAACGCCTGGTGCTGGCTGGATTTCCTCATTGTGGCCGTATGTATCCTCTCCTCTTTATTTCTCGTTGGGGGGAAAAAAATATTAGTTAGAAGAATGCTGGGGGAATGTTTTCTCCTGAGAAGTGCCCTGACGGAATCGTGTATTTATTGAGGATTCAGTCCCAGGTATCTGTAAGTTTCCAAAACAGGGATAAAACCCTTGAGCCCGTCAATTATTGATGGCGTTTCCTGTGCAACCGTGGAGTTTCTGCCCTGCAGGTCCTATGAGCCTGCAGAGACCAAAGGAGGGTTTTCCAGCCCTTGGCTCTTTTCCTCCGCTGAAAATCCTGTTTCAAAGAGACCTGCCTGCACCTTGAGCTACTGGAAGGTGTTAACTGGGGGAGAACTTGTGCAGACCGGTATTCCTTGGTGACAGCCTCTTTCTCTAATCATTTGTTTGTGTTATTAACAAAGGGGGGGGATGACGAGGCAGGCAAAGCCTTCCCATCCTGCCGCCTAACGAGGTCTGTTGTTCTGAACATTGTGAAACTCTGGGTCATTTGAAAGCTTATTATGCAAAATGAAGTTCAACATCATCCTTCTCATGTCCAGGAGAGAAAAAGCAGGATCATGTCAAACAACAAAGAGAGCTTGCTGAGAAGAGATCGTAGTGTGAACAGGGCAAACGTGTTGGCAGGGAGAATAAATCTGAGAATTAAAGGAAGAAAGGCAATAGAGAGAAGTGGTAGCTATGAATTTGACTCTGAAGCACAGCAAGGGCATTTAAAATGGAGCTGCCAAAAGTGTCAGAAAATTATGGAATTCAGTAGGACTCCAAGTCCAAAGAATTGCAAAAAAAAAAAAGAACTTTAGAATCCTAAGGGCTTGGATTCTTCTAAAATGTTTCATCCCATCCAGCTGTGAATCAGTGTCCTCTTAGTGAATGACCCAAGAGCAAGTATAAAAAAAAAAAATCAAAAATTTTTCCAAGCTTCTCACTTGGAACATTTAGAATATGATTCAGTTATGCCAAGTTGCTGTTCAGTGACATTATCACTCTGGAAATATTTCAGAGTAGGTGGAGGAACGATGCTTCGAATTCAGGGGCAGAAGTGACTCAAGATGTCTACGTTTCCTGTGGAAAACTGAAAATTTTAATTTTTTTTTTAAGAAGAGGCCTCTCTGATCCCCTTAACACCTTTCCTTTTAACACACACCTTGAAGTAGTAACTCTTCTTTTCTGAAAATAACCCCGTACCTCTCTCGCTGCCTTAAGATGAAGTGCTGACCCGGTAACTGATGCGAGCTAGGGTATTGAATTAAAAAGGTGACCAGCAGCTGAGCCCAAAAAATAGCATTCACGGTCCTTCTGCTTCATATTGTGGGTGGAATTCCAGCTGCTGGGAGCAAGCACAGTGCAGTTTAATTCCCAGGTGTGTTCCCAGTTTCATTTTCTTCCCCAGTATCTGGCTGCTGGTGGAGCAAAGATAAGGAAGGTCCCAGTCAGGTAACACATTTCCAGGGAGGGAGCGAGTGCATGTGGACAAGGAACCTGAATTCCCAGCGCTTGAGGAGAAAATTCTCTTTTCACTTGGCATCAGAGACAGGAGAGTTGCACGTTTTTGTCTGCAAAAAATATGAGTCACAGAAAATATCCCTGGACAAAATCTCAGCTATTGTGTCCTGTTTCTGTTAAATCCCTTTTTTTTTTTTTTTTTTTTTTTTTCCCAAATTTTCTAACGTGACGTAGCTGGGGTTGGAGTGAAGTCAGGATGGCAGCCGTAACTAACAGAGAATAAGCCTTTGCATCATAACAACGCTCTTGAATGTTATTTTTCAGGTTTGGTAGCATTCAAATAACCCTCCTCCTCTGACTCCCAAAGCTTGCTGGGTGTATTTGTGAAGACAAAGTCTTTTTCTGGGTAATAATGAAGGCTTCTGCTTTTCAGTCAATCTGGAATTCCTTTTGTCTGACATCAGTGCCTGCTGTGTCCTCTGTCGGAGCGTCCCGAGAGAATAATCCTGACCAGACCCCGTGAAAGCTCAGAGAGCCTTTAGTCGCTTTACTGCCCTTGTGTTCGTTTCCTCCTTGGGACCGAGGCGTTATCCCAAGGGGAAGAAACTCTCAAAGTGAGGATTCAGAGAAGCCTGGACCCTGTGTTATATTGATGGGGTAAAACGCTGTATTTTGGTGTCTATGGGACCTTACAGCCCATAGCTCCTGATCCCATCCTTGTATGAAATCTGGGAGCAGGACTTGGAACGTACCGGTGTTGCTGTGGGCTGGGTCCCGTCCCGAGCAGGCTGATCACAAAGGGCATGTTTTGAATGGGTGTAATTTAAAAATCAGAAAACCACATGGAAAAAAAAAAAAATCATGTCGCCATATGTTGTGGCCGCTTATTTCGGGGCAGATACGAAGACAGAAAAAGCACGAAGCACGCTCACAAACAGTAAAATACGCTGAAATCTCGACATTTTCCCGCGTGTTCACGCGTTTGAAATCCGATCCTGAAATTTCCCTGGAATATGGGCGGAATAAGGATCATCCTTGTAATGAATTTCATATTATTATCTTTATATCCCTCTTTTTTAAAAAAAGAATGAGAAATAGGAAGTGTCCTATTCTGGGAATTAAGCTAGAACTCCCACCCGTTACAGGAGGAGGTCTCATGTTTTTTCATCGTTTGTTACTGTACATTGATGTATTTTTTTTTTTTTTTTCCTTAAAAAAGGCTGACATATCAGTTTCCTATCTGTGTCCGTAAGGCGATGCTAGCCAAAACGGGAAGATAGCGGCTGCTGCCGCAGCGGTGCCCGTAGATCCTCTTCACGTACGGCCGAGTCGCGGCTGAGCTAATCTCGAGAGCTTTCCGCTGGCGCGCGCGGGGAATCGCCCGCTGCCCTCAACGCACGTGCCAGGTCACAAAGCGGATGCCCCCGCGCTTCCGGGGCTTTTGGCGATAACGCGGCTTAATCCCGCGGGAACCTGGGCTGCCCTCGGTGCCGTTGGGTTTGGTAATTCCCAAATCTCGAGCTTAAATCTGATTCCAGGCGGCTAAAGAAAACAGGTTTTATCTTTCTGGTTATGGTGGTGGAAAATGGATCTGAGCAAGCTGTCCCCAGCCGCGGCGTGAGCCCCAGCAACCGCGCAATCGCCGCGTGCCTCAGTTTCCCCACCCGTAAGCCAGGCTTATCCATCCTCCTCCTCCCTCAGATGCTCGCAAACATCATTGCGACTTCCAGCAGGCAGAAAAGCACCCGATGGTTGCTGGGTGTTCACACCCCCCCCGGGGGTTTCCAGGCAGGAAATTTCACTTTTTTCAGAATTATTTTGGCAGCAGCAAAGCCGGGCACGCGTCCCGTCCCCACGGCTGAAGCAGCACGGCTCCGCGCGAGCACGCCGGCTTGCTGTACGAGTTGAGCGCAGTTGGTGCAGTGTGTGTATTTATCTGTATTCTTTCTCTTAGGTACCTTTAAAATTTGTCTGGCTTCAGTTTAATGGGAGCCGCTGGGATCCTGCAGACAGGAAAGGGCGAGGGTAAGGTTTTTGTCATCGTTTGGGCTCTTTCCTTCCAACAGACCCCTTCTCCGTCTGTGTGTCTCTCTCTCACTTCTCTTTCCCCTATGTCCTTTTCTTATGCCTTTCTCAACCGCATTATTTCCTTCCAGGTCCTTTCAGTCAAGTGAAGTAGGCAGCTGGTGGCATGTCTTCGGTGTTTCTTACGGGGGCCGCCCAGGCTGGCAGGCTGGGCTGGGCAAGCAGCGCTAGGGGATTCATTCTAACAGTCTGGAACCTTTTTTTTTTTTTCTTTTTATTTATTAGGCTTTCTTTTCTGTTTTTTTTTTCTTTTTTTTTTTTCTTTTCTTTCTATTTTCTGTGTAGGTCTCTTTAGTCAGCCTTATAGCTAATGCCCTGGGCTACTCGGAACTAGGTGCCATAAAGTCCCTTAGGACACTAAGAGCTTTGAGGCCTTTAAGA
>NW_010115206.1:10494-12330 GCF_000699245.1 Pterocles gutturalis | reverse complement strand
AAAAAAGCATGCTAGAACTGATCAAAACTGGTGGCAAGAAAAATTCCAAACAGAATCATGACGCAGCTGCTGACTCGATCACCTCTACCGTGGATGTCCCCTCACCCTGCCCACCGCTGCACCCTCCCCTCGTAACAACGGGAGATGCATTCAGCTGCCTCATTACATGAATTACCGGCCCAAACCACGTGCCATTTGTAGACGATGTTAACACTTGGCTGTTCTCATTTAGCCTGGCTTTAACCTCTAGCATCCGAGGGGGCTTCTCAGCTGTTAACTTTTTTTTTAATCTAGGGAGAATCACCAGGTGCAAAGAAGCAGAATTGGAACCATCTCAGTGTCTCCAGCCCCTCCAGGTGTTGGCCGCTGGTGGAATTGGATTGAAAGACTATATCGGAGGGGGTTTTTTTTCAAAATGCAATCTGCCTGCAAGGGGGGTAAAAAGCTGCTTCCTTTCTCAGATCACTCAGGCCATCAGGAAGGGACTGGCGGGGAGCTCAGCTGTTTGGAAAAAAAAGAAAAAGAAAAAGAAAAAGAAAAAGAAAAAGAAAAAGAAAAGGAAAAAAAAGAAAAAGAAAAAGAAAAAGAAAAAGAAAAAGAAAAAGAAAAAGAAAAAGAAAAAGAAAAAGAAAGGCTTTGGTTTAATTCCTCTTGTTGCACCTTGTTGTTCTCGGTCCAGTCTGGTGGTGACTGGAAGCCTTGTCTGGTAGCCAAGCTTTTCCTTTCCACTCCCTCCCTTTTCCCATGCTTTCTGGTCCCCTGTCCTGTCCCTGTGGAATTAGCACCCAAGCACAAGCAAAGCATTGAACTTAACCAGCTTGCCTCAAATTGTCAGCCAGCACCACTGTCCCGGGGATTGGCAATTAGCGCAGCGTCTCGTTACTTTGCCACTAATATTCTATATTTTTTGGTGCTGGGTTTTTTGGGTTTTTTTTCTCTTTTTCCCATTTGGGATTGAAAAAAAAGTCTTAGAAGAACATACAAAAAAATTTGTCAAGTGAAGGGTTATGTCGAATGAATGGGTTTCCAAGTTGCTCTTAGAACAACCACGTGGGTCCTCAGTGCTAAAACCCAGTCAGCTCGCGCTTCGAGATATTGCAAGAGATAAAATCATGGATTTAAAAAAAAAAAAAAGGGAAGGGAAGGGACGGGACTCTTTAGGGTCTGACCGGAGCGATTCCATGTGGATCCTTCTGATCTCCTTTGAATTTGCTGCAGCGCAAAACCCAGCGCGAGAGAGGCAACGAGCTGATGGGGAATCCCCAAATTCCGGAGGAAGGGATAGAAGTCAGTGGGATCATACCACATCCACAGAGGGCTGCTTCTTCCCTAATACATCATCCTGCTCTTATTTCTTTGTGTCAGTGGATTAGTCATGCTAATTTTGAACTTTTATTCTATACCCCAGGCACAAAGGTGAGAGCTTTTCCCTTGGCACAGAGCTGGGGCTGGGTCCCGGTCCCACCTAAGGGTCCGGGCACGGAGGAGAAGCCCCAGCACTAAACCTGGAGATACCAACAGCTGCTTTTAAGCCGTGCTGGAGAGGAGCTGTGGTTTCTAATGCACAGTCAGGAAATTCTCATGCTTAAAATTGTGGGGTGGGGATTTTCACCGCGGCAAAATTGCCAGAGAGTCAGGACTGTGGCCCCATTAATTACCCAAAACCTGTTATTTTTCCTTCGTTTTGGCTTGAAGACTAGTGTTGCTGCCCCATCCAACCAGAAGAATTCTTCTGAGCCAGAGAATAGAGATTTGAAATGCCTTTGCAAAGGAAACCTAAAACGTAGTTCTTTGCTTTTCTCTACCCCCTAGCAATCCGCGTTTCCGAGAGCTTGC
>NW_010115206.1:3243-10458 GCF_000699245.1 Pterocles gutturalis | reverse complement strand
GGCTACGAGATGTGCATGCGGTTTGTTTTTTTTTTTTTGTCAGTCTGCACACAAAAGCCATGTTCCTTCTCTCAGATCTTTTGGGAACGCTTGGATAAATTAAATCAGTGGGGGGATTTCAAGAGGGGGTGACTCTTCTGTCGCTTCCCGGGATGAACCGGAATAAACCCAAAAGGCGTCCCGCTGGTGGGTCGGGCTTCAGCAGCATCCCCTTTGGGTGGGGAAGGAAAGCGAAGGCGTTCTGTGCAGAGCCTGCCTGGGGGGGCTCGACCCTCATCTGTGTCTTTATATACATATATAGTGAGGAATTCCTGACGTCGTTTACTAGCTGTTGTAGTGCTGCTCACTCTCTAGATCACCGTTATCCGCTTACTCCGACGGAGGACAGGGGCTTGCTGCCGAGCTCGTCGTGGAGGTGCTTACTCGGACGGAGGACAGGGGCTTGCTGCCGAGCTTGTCGTGGAGGCTGCATCCAGCAGGCAGCTGGTGTAGGAGGAGAGGGGACATCGATGGTGGCCAGGACCAGCTGTGACAGCTCGGGTGCTACTGCTTGAGGAGTCCCCAAGCCCCGGGTGTTGAGAAGTCTTTCAAAACTAAAGCAAATAGTTTCCATTCTGTTCATCTATTAAAGCCATCTAAATTAGGAGATTGTAATAAAAGATTTAATATCCTGCTGACCTAACTCCATTAAAAACCCCGATGGCTTACATTTTGTCACGTGGTGGCCAGGGATGCTGTAGGGACACGGTGCTCCCAAACTCCAAAAGGCTAAAATTAGGAGACGGTGGAAGATCCGAGCTTTTGACAAAACGCGTTCTCGCTTCCCCGCTGTGTTTGCTGCCGTTGGGAGGAAGGAACATGGCTTTTCTGTCTTCTTGAGCCTGCCCAGCTGCATGCTCAGCTGTCTGCCTGAGACGACATGACTGGCCTTGCTTAGTCACAAATACGATCTGGATGTTTACGGCGACTCGCTGCTTCGTCTGTAACGGAGCGATGCCGGGCTTGGTCCTGTCCCCACCGGAGTCGGTGCCACCCCCGTCGCTGGTGACCTCGGTGGGAGCAGGAGACAGGCTTCGAAGTGATAACAGCCTTGTTTGAACGTGGGGAATGGCCGGAAGGGCCACTGGCTGGGGAGACCCGTCAAATCCACGAGCAAAAGTGTCCTCAGACTCAGCTCTGAGCAAATTTTTAGGTAGGACCCTCTTTATTCCTCAGAAGAGAGTCTGAGCCTCACTGAGCAAAGCCCCTCTCTCCCTTTGGGCAAAGAAAATTATTTCAAATCGTTGTTTAACTAAAGAAGTTAACGATCCAAAACCGAACCCAGCAAATGGAAGAAGCTGCCCTGTTTTATTTGCAAAACAGAGCTTCAGTAAGGTGGCTTTTGAGCAGAATTTTTCGACCGCTTGGAATAAGTTCACTGCCAAGAACTTCTGCGTGGAGTAAACACCACCGATCTGTCCGTGGCCTTACCTCCTATTCCCCCCCCAAAAACAGCTGTACTGATGCTTGCTGTCTCCTGCCTCGTGTTTTATACTGAAACTTTTTCCCACCCCTTCCAACACAGGTGGTTGTCAACGCCTTGGTTGGCGCTATCCCTTCCATTATGAATGTCTTGTTGGTCTGCCTTATCTTCTGGCTGATTTTCAGCATTATGGGGGTTAACCTGTTTGCCGGGAAATATCATTACTGCTTTAATGAAACAGCTGAGGAGCGCTTCGATATAGAAATTGTTAACAACAAGACAGACTGCGAAGCGCTGATGCCGCCCAACTCCACTGAGATCCGATGGAAGAATGTGAAAATTAACTTTGACAACGTCGGGGCAGGATATCTGGCTCTTCTGCAAGTTGTAAGTTTGGCTTTCACCTAGTAGTACCCTAGTAGTGGGAAATACAAACTTCTCCTAATGCGTTTGGACTCCTTCCCTCTCTCTGTGAGATACAGCATCCCATCAATCCCACTGGGGTTTGGGTCTGGAATAAAATTCCCATTTTATCTTTTATCCTTTTGCCTAATATGGGTTGCCCAGCACAGCACGTGGCCCCAACTCTTCTCTTCGAAGAGTTTACCAAACCTTTCATGAGACAACAGTGAACCTGTTTCCATTCATTTAGATTTCTTTCATTTAGTTTAGTGACTTAGGTGGTGTTGGGTTGACGGTTGGACTTGCTGATCCTTGAGGTCTTAATGATTCCAACCTTCATGGTTCTATTCTAAATTTAGATTAGATGAAAAAAATAACTCGTTAAGTAATAATAAAGTGCAGTATAAGGGGCGATGAGGAGCACCAGGGAATCCCAGACTTGTTCTTTCGTTGTGGGTGAACTGTGTCTAAGGGAACGTGTGTTTTCTTTGCCCAGGCTACGTTCAAGGGCTGGATGGACATCATGTATGCAGCAGTAGATTCCAGAAAGGTAAAGTGCATGACCCCAATCTCCCCTCCCCGTAGTTCACTCTGCTAGTTTGCTTTGGTAAAATCAAGAGCAAAAAATCCTACAACTACGCTTCTGTCATGTATTTAATGCTGGGATTGTTTCATTTGCTCTGTTAGTGGGGTAAGTTAAAAGATGCTCAAGAAAAGCCCCAGAAGGGCAGGGTTCTGCTGCTTGCTTGAGGGGCAGGGAACCTCCTGCTGGAGTAGAACTAGAGTGAAGAAAGGAATACAGAGAAGTTATTTATTTCAGCACCTGAATAAATTATGGGCAGGAATTAGCTCAGATGGGAATACCTGGAAACACGCCCTATCTCCTTTGGACGGTGGTTGGGTGATGTCTTTGAAATGTCATTTTATTATTTCTCTCCTCATCTCCCATTCAGCAAGAAGAGCAACCCAAGTACGAGGACAACATCTACATGTACATCTATTTTGTTATCTTCATTATCTTCGGCTCCTTTTTCACCCTGAACCTGTTCATTGGTGTCATCATCGACAACTTCAATCAACAAAAGAAAAAGATAAGTGATCTGTGTTTGCTGGCTAGATCAGACATTCTCCCTAGGCTTCCTTTTCATACGTTTCTGGGGTTTGGTTTTTTTTTTTTGCCTTGACTAAAATATACAGACTGGAAGTAAGATGTGTTTCTTGCCCCTCTCTCAAACGCTGCTTTTCTTCTAAGTCCAACTGAGGATCTGCGCGTCCGCAGAACCTGCTAAATGGCCGGACACCTCCGCTGCCTGTTTGTCACAAAGGGGCTGGAGGGGATGGGGAAGGACGGGGAGCATAGGACAAATACTCCCTTTTCTTTAAAGGAAAATCAGTACGCCTTGGGTATTGGTAGAAGTTATTTCAGTCTAAAATAGCTGCCACCAACTTCCCATCTGGCAGGTATCCTCATGACTTCGCTGGGATGCGATCCCTTTCCCTTCTGGCGCGTGAGCTGATTGTAACCAGTTTTCCTTTCGCCCCTTTACTTTGGAGGTCAAGATATTTTCATGACAGAAGAACAAAAGAAGTACTATAACGCTATGAAAAAACTGGGCTCAAAGAAACCTCAGAAACCAATTCCCCGGCCTCTGGTGAGTATGTTATAAAGGGAACTGAAGGAAAAAAACCTGGGGAGTAGATTTTCAAAGGAGCTTTGGCTCCAAAAGCGTCCTTTGTTCTAACTCATGCTGGACTCCACATCACCCTGTTCTCGTCGCTACAATTCAGGTGTGATCTGAGAAAGGTTAAAATGCTGCAGCTGGGGTTGATGGGAATCAGTTGGCTCACTTGAACCAAGAAAACAACCTGAAAACCCCGGCTGAGAGGCTGGAGATGGAGAGTAGGAGGCCTCCTGGCATTAGTGAGTGGGGTCTCGGACGATGAGACAGCCCTGTGGGTTACATCAAACGAGACCTGAGCACATTTCCCTGCTTTCTGAAAGGCTTTGTGGGTGATACGGGGTGAGTCCCTGAGATTCTGCTGTGGATGAGGGGTCCTGCAGCTCTGCCTGCTGCTGGAACCAGACTGCGGGCAGGATGCAAGCGGTGGTTGGAGTCCGGCTGGAGTGCTCTGCAGCCGGTCACCGCCGTGGGGCAGAGCTGGCTGCTGTGAGTGGAAGGGCATCACCCCGCCTTTGGGCTCAGCAAAGAGGAAGGGGTGCTGGTAACGGGGTGGGGTAGCATGTTTGGGGTTATAAATAGTAGCATTTTCCTAGCTTTCCCGTAAACAGATTGAATTGTGGCTGGAGTTTGCCTTGAAAGCTTCATAAAATACTGCAAAAAACCTGTCCTCATCCCTGTTTCCACCAACAGTGAAATAATTTGTTGGCTAATGATAGATTTCTGCTCAAACTGGTTTGGTTCGTTGTCTCTCTCCTGTTGCACAGAACCGTATTCAAGGAGCTGTCTTTGACTTCGTCACTCAGCAAGCGTTCGATATCGTCATCATGATGCTCATCTGCCTCAACATGGTGACCATGATGGTGGAGACGGACACGCAAAGCAAGCAGATGGAGGACATCCTTTACTGGATCAACTTCGTGTTTGTCATCTTCTTCACCTGCGAGTGCGTGCTGAAGATGTTCGCCTTGCGGCACTACTATTTCACCATCGGCTGGAACATTTTTGACTTTGTGGTTGTGATTCTGTCCATCGTGGGTAAGTGCAACACCAGTTAGAGGTCTTTGAGCGCAAGGCTGCCTGCCTTGGTGTTTGCAGAGCAGAGCAGGTCTTGTCTTGGAGGGATATGTACGTAGCAGGACTTCTGGCTTCTCTTTTTAGCCTTGTGAAGAGACTGTGACAGAATTTGGCAGCTTGAAGTCCTGACTAATGCATTCCCCTCCCTCTGCTCTGGCCTTAATTTACAGTTGGATGGAGTAAACCACTTGACAATTACCCTGTCTTTAAAAACAGAAATTGTACTCACCTCATCAGAACGTTGTAATGCTTACTGACCCCTGAAAATAGCATCGCAACACTTCCTACGGCAGCATGTGATTTGCACTCTCGTTTTCAGTTTGGTTGAATGTTGAATCAGTTCCTCCAACAGGTTTTGGGGTTTTTTAGCGTCTAAACTGTAAAATATGCGTAACCTCACAAGTGCACCGGGGTCATCGAGAGCTTGGCTCATCCCTTGACTGCAGGCTACACATCTCTTTGTCACACTTGTTCCTTCTCTTCTTCTTTTAGGAATGTTCCTGGCTGAAATCATCGAGAAGTATTTTGTGTCGCCCACTCTCTTCCGAGTCATCCGACTGGCTCGCATTGGCCGCATCCTGCGTTTGATCAAAGGAGCCAAAGGAATCCGCACTTTGCTTTTTGCCTTAATGATGTCCCTGCCTGCCTTGTTCAACATCGGCCTCTTGCTCTTCTTGGTCATGTTCATCTTCTCCATCTTCGGCATGTCGAACTTTGCCTACGTCAAGCACGAGGCTGGCATAGACGATATGTTCAACTTTGAGACCTTTGGCAACAGCATGATCTGCTTGTTCCAGATCACCACGTCGGCCGGTTGGGATGGCCTGCTGCTGCCCATCCTCAACCGGCCTCCAGACTGTGACCTGGACAAGGAGCACCCTGGGAGCGGTTTTAAGGGGGATTGTGGGAACCCTTCAGTGGGGATATTTTTCTTTGTGAGTTACATCATCATCTCCTTCCTGATCGTGGTCAACATGTACATCGCCATCATCCTGGAGAACTTCAGCGTGGCGACAGAGGAGAGCGCGGATCCGCTCAGTGAGGACGACTTTGAGACCTTCTACGAGATCTGGGAGAAGTTCGACCCCGACGCCACGCAGTTCATAGAGTACAGCAAGCTCGCGGACTTTGCCGACGCTTTGGAACATCCTCTTCGCGTCCCAAAACCCAACACCATTGAACTCATCGCCATGGACCTTCCCATGGTAAGTGGGGACAGGATCCACTGCTTGGACATCCTGTTTGCCTTCACCAAACGTGTCCTGGGGGACAGCGGGGAGCTGGATATCCTGAGACAACAGATGGAGGAAAGATTTGTGGCATCCAACCCTTCCAAAGTGTCTTATGAGCCCATCACGACCACGCTCCGGCGTAAGCAGGAAGAAGTTTCCGCGGTGGTTATCCAGAGGGCTTACAGGGCTCGTTTGGCAAGACGGGGCTTTATCAGCCGAAGGCCTGTCTCCACCAAACTGGAAAACGGAGGAACAACCAGGGAGAAAAAAGAAGGCACCCCATCGACCGCGTCCCTCCCGTCCTACGACAGCGTCACCAAACCCGAGAAGGAGAAACAACAACGGGCGGAGGAAGGAAGACGAGAAAGAGCCAAAAGACAAAAAGACGTCAGGGAATCCAAGTGTTGAGAACAAAATGAATAGAATTGTACAAATTCCAAGATTTGCAAGTGAAAAAGATTGTTTACAAACTTCCTGAAATCTCTCAATCCAGAACAGCTGTGGAGACACTTACCTGAAGATCTTATACCAAACATAGTCTGCTTCCTGTGTGCCAGCGTTGCATCTCCAGCAGTGACCTACCACCTGGTTAAAGGACCCTTGTAAACAAACATTTAAACACAAGAAAAAAGGAAAAAAAAAAAAGAAAAAAAAAAAGGATTTTCTATTGTTTGGGCAGGTGGATACTGCATGTTCCACATCAGTCAATGCAACTTAGGACAAACAAGCAAAATAAAACCACACACACACACAGAGAGAAACAAAACCCGCTGCTGGGATCCATGTATTTTCCAAAGCAGCCAAAAATGGATTTTATTTTCCCATTTTGTTGATTATTATTATTGAAAGAAAACCCAGAAGTCACAATGTTCAAGGGTTTGTTCATGCAAAACTAGATTTGCATTTAGTTAAGCAGCAAAAAAAAAAAAAAAGAAAAAAAGTTAAAACAAGTACAACAAAAAAAAAAGGAAAAAAAGACACAAAGCACCCATAGAGCCCATGTCATTTAATTGTCACCGTTGATTTGATCTTTATTATCGGCATTCTCCTTTCTCCATGGGCTTCACTCGGTTTGGGAGCGGGGGGAAGCGGGTACCGGCAGCCCGGGGCCAGCTCGGGCCGATTCCCCCCCCAGAAGCGCTCGTTCGGTGCATCGAAGCGATCTGCATGACGGCATGCCGTGCCCAGGACCATGCATGAGGCCCCAGCGCCCCGCCGCGCGCGGTGACCCGGCCGCAGCAGCGCGTTAAGCCATAATTCCCGGCACTCCACCCCCCCGCCCCCGCCGCACATGGGATTGGGAGAGAAACTTTTCACAACACCCCCATTGCCCTGCACCGGTACCTCCCGGTTCTTAGCGATC
>NW_010115206.1:279-3165 GCF_000699245.1 Pterocles gutturalis | reverse complement strand
AAAGCAGATGAAATAATTGTGTGTGTATGTTTAACAACTTGTTGGGTTTTTTTTTGTTTTTTTCTTCCATACAGGCGTCTTTTTTGCACATTGAACAAAACTAAATGCTGCTCTGGACCTCATCCAAGGGGAGATGGTGAAAAAAAAAAACAAAACACGGAGTCTGGCTTGTTACTGATGTCACTGTACACCCAAAATCTAGGGCTTACGTCCCGGTCAGTGAGTTCATTTGTATCCTGCAATATTGAGCATTAATATTTTAATATTAATTATTAGTCAGCCTCCATCCTGCAGCATAGACTTTTTTTTGTTTAGTTTTTAGAGATGAGTTTAAAAAAAAAAAAAAAAGCAAGAATTTGGGGAGCTCACCCCCAGCCCCCCCCGTGGCAGGGGGACAGGGACGGGACTCACAGGGTTCCCTTGTCCCGTGGGATTCCTGCTCCAGGGCGCAGGCAGCTTCCCGAGACCCCGACCCTTCCTCCCCCGGTATCGGTTTTTCTGGAGCTCTGCACTCCGCTGCTGGGCGGGTTTTCTCGTTTCTCTGCCCACGACGGGTTTTAACCCGACGCCGCCGGGGGACGGCCACGTCCCGGGTGCAGGGTCAGAGCCGGCTCTCAGGTGCCTTCATTTGTTTCCCTTTTTTTTTTGGACTTTCTTCCCATTTCTTGCACTTTCCCAGAGCAGCGACTCCAACCCCCAGGTTGGGTAGGAAGCTGAGCTGCCTCCTGCCTGGTGTCGCTGCAGCGGCGAATAACGCCCCAGAAACCCCCGGAGCCACGTCCAATCGTTTTTTTTTTTCTCGATGAGCAGCCTCAGCCATCCCCGCTCCGGTTCCGTGGCATCCTCCGCTGCTCTGGGCCAAGACGTTTTCCTTCAGGGCCACCGCGGGTCTTGGGCCAGGGCAGGACGGCAGCGCCGCAGTTCGGCTGCTTTTCCGCCGGCGGGCGGGAGGAGAAGCGAGGGGTCGGTGCCGAGGCTGAGCGCGGGGCGTTGGATCGCGGACCAAATTCAGGAGGGGGGGGGAGAAAAAACAAACCCAAGACACCAGAATCGATGGCAGGATTGGCCAAATCTCACAACCCCGAAAATTCCAGGAGTCACTGAATAAATCCAAACCCAGCAGGAAGCCATCCAGCCGCCGGCCGTGCCGAGCCCGGTGTCCTCGCCGCTCAGCTGAGCCATCGCCGTGGCCGGGACCCTTTTCTGTCCCGTCAGCTCGTGCTCCAGTTGCTCCTCGCTCAGCTCGTGCCCCAGTTGCTCCTCGCAGGTGATGTAAAATAACATGAAAACCAACATCCGTCTGTACAGGCTACGTTGTAAACAGCACAAAAGAAAAACAACAAAAAAAGAAAAAAAAATAGCTGAAAAGTGTGGTTGAACTTTTTAAGAGAATATTATAAATACTGTAATATATCATTTTATTTTATCGGCATGCCTTTTTGTAAATACAAAGAATTACAAAAATAATAGAATGGCTTCTGGCTTATGCCATTGTCCATGTTTATTTTTATTTTTTTAATATTTTTCTGTTTTCCTTAGACTTTAGATAAGCCAGTAAACGCCCCTCAAAGAAAAAAAAGTAAAAACAAAACCCTAATCCCCCCCCCCAACTCGGGTTTAAGGAAAAGCTCCATCGCAACTGATCTTTGCAGCAGCAAAAGTCTCTGTTTCTGGGGTTCCGACGTGCAATAAGTTGACCACTTCTATGCAAGATTTGGCTGAACTTTGTCGTTGGTTTTCGGCCGGGCTCTTGCCTCGTGGGCGAAGCTTGGTGCGTTTGTGCTGGCAGCTCCATTGCGCTACTCACTTCCTTTAAAATAAAAACTCCCTTCCAACTCTGTACAGATATTTATTTTTTTAACATCAGACCTGGATGAGATGCACGAGGCCGGTGGCGGCGGCGCTGCGGAGGGATGGGAACGAGGAGTTTCTTCAACTCTTCATTGACCGGAGTTGGTTCTTCTGCTCAGAGAAGAGTTTCTGGGTTTTTTGGGGTTTTTTTTTTTTGGTTTGTTTTTCTCTCTCAGTTTCCTCCCAGGGCAGATACTTCCATCCGCCGCAGGTCACGGGTGCTGAAGGCGACGGGTCCGCGCTTCTGGGTCTTCACTGGGTTGAAGCCGGGGCCGGAGGAAACTTTGGTCAAAGAGCAAAGGGACGGGCGCGTCGTAGGCAAATCTCCCGCTTCAGATGCACACACGGAATTTGTTCCGGATTCAGGGTTGTGGGAACAAAGCAAGGGCGGTGGGGTCGGTTAAAAAGCCGGAGCCAAAACTCAAACCTCCATCGAGTAGCTCTCTCTGCTCCCCCGCTTAGGAAATCCCCCCTTTGGGTTCATTGGTGAGCGCGTTCCTCGGCGAGCCGCGGGGCGGGCGAGACGGGGACACCACGCCAAGCTGCTTTCGCCACTTGTCCTGTTCACCTTTTTTTAGAAGCCGATGTTGAACCAAACAAATTCAAATAAAACCATGATGATGTGACAGAGAGGCCACACCCGAGTTTGAATTATTTAATTTTCCGCCGTAAAAAAAAACAAACCAAAACCCAACCCAAACCACAACCCCAAACCGATATCAAAGCTGTACGAGCTCACTAGCGAAGATTAGTGTATTAGAACTTGCATGGTGGCGCATAACGATCTTACCCAACATGATGAACGATGACGTTACTATAAGCCAAAAGAAAATAAAATAAACGTTACCCTTCGCACTGTACAAGGTAAGGTTGTCTCGGTGTCCCGATTATTTCCCCGGGTGCATTCTCCCTCCCGCCATCTCCTCCGTCCTCCCTCCGAGGCTGCTCCGGTCGGGTTTCAGCGGGAGCGTGCGGAGGAGAGCAGGGGAAGGCGCAGCTGAAGCTGTTGGAGAGATTTTGGTGCGTCCCCATCCC
>NW_010115206.1:0-248 GCF_000699245.1 Pterocles gutturalis | reverse complement strand
CGTGGGGAGCGATACTGGGGGGGCTCCTGGCCTGGGGGCAGGTCGGGCTGGACGTGGGATGTCCCTCGCAGGGGACAGCGCTGCCGCTCTGGCGAGGGAGGATGTCACCGTGCAGCGTTACCCCTGCGACTTGCACTAAAAGTCACTTAAAAGGAGCCCAAGCAGACCCCGAGTCGCTCGCCAGCCCTTCCCCAGAGGCCGCCTGCCCTTGGCCGTGCAAAGTCGGCGCAGCCGTGGCCGGGCAGGTC